>NW_007248075.1:109896-156396 GCF_000164805.1 Carlito syrichta
AACTGCTAGGGGAGGGAGAGGCATACCTCATCAACAAGGGTACCTGCATAATCAACGTTTGTATACCTAACCCTGAATTGTACTCCACTCTTTAAAATTTTTTAAAAAAAGAATCTAAAAAAAAACAACAATCAAAAAAGAAATTTATACTATAAATTTCTTTCTAAGACCCACTTTAACTGCATTGCCTAAATTTGGATACATATTGATTTAATAATTATTGACATAAGTATTTTCTGTTTTCTTATAAATTTTCTTAACCCACAAATTGTTTGTAACTGTACTTGTCCCCCCAAAATCATTATACAGGTAATCAGAAAGAATAAATTTTTAATTTTTTCTTATTTCTAAAAAAACCCCCAGAAAACAGTTTGAGAGCATCATAAATGTCAACTCCTGCTACTGTGATGATAATGATGATATGGCGGGATTGGCCTTGATTTCACTGTTTCCTTTTTGACTGAAAATTCTTAACCTTGAATAAATGTATTTGTTCCCAAGGTTTGGGGTCGGAGCTGTGTAGGTGTCTTTTCTGAAAGGACCTAGAATGGTATGCTTTTCTAATCCCTTATCCAACTTCCATTTTGTTTTATCTTCCTCTTGGCCCTGGTGCCTTTAATTTCTTCTCATCAGACTTTTCAAAGTACTGCCTCTAGCAGCTTCCTCTTTCTACTGCTCATTTGCAGCCCCCCGTGGTGCTGCTGTACTCTGTGAACAGCCTTGATGCAATTGTGTATAAAAGAAAGTCCCAGATGACTAAATGAAGGTCTGTGGTCTTTACCTACAAACTAAGATGTGTAGGCTTCAACATATTCTCTTTGAAATAATTTTGTCAGATGTGTGCCTACTTTCTGGCAATTTATAATGTGATTTCAAGTTGATGTAAATTGACAGTTCATCTCCAGCTATGAAAAATAACAGGAGGTTGCTAAATTTTCTTGGGGGTGGATGTGTGTGGAGAGAGTGAAGAGTTAAATTCCTGTTGACAGAGGCTGGGAGAGTGCTAGTCCTATAAACCTGAAAAGAAGAAACAGACATGTAAGGGTATTTGAAAATAAAAAGCAATTGTATTACTTTTCAATAACACTAACAATGTGAACTAGCTGTTAACCAAGTGTTTTCAAGAAGAGGTCCTGCTGGGACTACTTTTAATTTGGCAATTAGCAGCGCCATTTACATACAAGTAATGTGCTGAAGTTCTTAAAAACAGTCTACCTCTACCCTTAATTAGAGGGTCAAAAGAAATCTCGTTAATCTTACTAACATGTGGAGCAAATATTTCCTTAATAGACAATAGAAAGATAGTATTGCAGCCAGCTCAGAAAGGATAATCACAGATTTAAAACGGGAAAACTTTGAATCAATCACTCTAAATACTGCATTAAAAATGGTAGCCTTTCTGTTACCTGTTGTCATCGCCAGTTTTTCAAGTCTCTCGTAAACATTCCAGTCTCAGCTGTTAATTTCATAAGGTTGTGGGAATTAGGTGAAAACTGGGAGTTTGAATGATCAACTACAATTCTCTCATTTTCCCATTGAAGGAGAGGGTGGTGTGACCTTGCCCAAGGTCAGAATATTCGTTGGCAGCTGCTCTTCTCTCCGGACTCAATAATGTTGAGTACTCTTCTCTGATTAGTACTCTTCTCTCCGGACTCAATAATGTTTTCCATCCACTGTACTGTGTTGAGTTCCATTTCTGCTTATGCCACAACTACCTCCATTCTGTCTTCAACTCTATGAATAATAAACCTCTCCAAAAAGCCAACCAGCTGTCCCTGGCTCAGCTTTTACCAGTCATCATTAACCTTTTTCATCTTTGCCAGTCATCTTATAACTGGGTGCTGTGACTGCAGAGTACCCCCAACAAGAATCAGAGTGAGACCATTCTGCTTAAGTGATGTGACTTGAGTTAGCAAATCAAAGTCCCCTTAGCTTCTAATGAGCTTTCTGTGGCATCATTTCTCCTCCTGCTGGCCAATGATTCCCGCTATTACAGCCATGTCTTTAGGTCAAGGCTTAACTAGCGTAGATGCCTACAAAACTCATGCGGGTAAAAACAGGTCAAGGTGGCACCTGCCTGATCTGTAGGGAGTTGTTACTATTCAGCTCTAATATCTTGCCACCAGCAGTGCCAGATCTCTCTATTTATGAGAAGAGATCGTAAGACCAGGTTTCTATTAAAATCTCCCAATTAGTATATGCAGGAAGATAATTCTGAATTCCTTAAACAATAGATAGTCTAAGGAATTTGTAAATATAGCTCATGAACCTGTTAATTGGTGACTTCTACTTCAAGTTCATTCATTATTGCACTCCACGTGTATATACTGAGGTCCTATTGTATTTTTGTCTAGCGTTATGATACATATGTTTATTCTATAGCCAATAAAAAGCCAGTGAAAAAGATGTTTCCCACCACTGCTAATCCCACCCCCCTTCTCCTGGCAATTTCCTACCACTGCCAATCCCTTTCTTATAGTTTTATGATAATTGTTCAAGGTCTGCTTATGAACTCAGTTCTTTGTTTCTGTGATAGATCCCTCAGTATTATAGACTCTAAGTCTATCCAAGTTGCTGCGAAGTTCATAACTCTGTCCTTTATGGCTGCATAGTATTCCATCGTGTATAGGTACCACATTTTTTTAATCCAGTCCTCTTTCAATTGGCAGCACGGTTGATTCCATGTTATTGCTATTGTGAATAATGCTCCAATAAATATGCATGTGCAGGTATCTTTTTCATAGAGTGATTTGAGTTCCTCCAAATATATTCACAGCAGGGGGACTGCGGGGTCATGTGGAAGGTCAAGTTTTAGATCTTTTAGGAATCACCACACTGTTTTCCAGAGAGGTTGTACTAGTTTACAGTCCCACCAGCAGTGTAGAAGTGTTCCTTTTTCGCCGCATCCTCTCTAGCATCTGTCGTTTTTTGTGAATTATCCATGATGGCCATCCTGACTGGAGTTAGGCAGTAACTCAGTGTGGTTTTAATTTGCATTTATTTGATGACTAGGAAGGCTGAGTATTTTTTCATGTATTGTTGGCTGCTCGTGTGTCTTCTTTTGAGAAGTGTCTCTTCATATCTTTTGCCCACTTTGTAACGGGGCTATTTGTTAGCGGGAAACTGCCAGGGGAGGGAGGGACACACCTCATCAACAAGGGAACCTACATAATGAATATTTGTATACCTAACCCTGAATTGTACCCTACACCTTTAAAATTAAAAATTAAAAAAGTTGCTGTTGCCTTGCTAAGCTATGGTGTGGCCATGTACTCTTTGAGCTATGGCTAGTCCATGTTTTCTCAAGCTTTGGCCCCCTTCCCTATCTTGGGGAGGTGAATATCCTCTTTCCCTCTCTCTAATTTACTTTCTAAATAAACTATATTTTCTAATCTAAAAGAAATGAGCAAAGAATGTGAACAGACATTTCTCAAAAGAAGATACACAGTTGGCCAATATTTCATATGAAAAGATGCTCAATGTGACTAATTATTAGGAAAATAAATGCAAATCACAGTTGCAGATACCACTTTATGCCCAATAGGATAGCAAGCAAATAAATAAATAAATAAAGACTTGGCTTTTACCTCAGTATAATGAACCTCTCTGCATGACTCTGCTCCTTAAAGTTGGAGTGACTGGATGAATACACTGCACATCTTCTTTTCTCTCAGTCTCATATAAGATCAACCCTGCCCCACACTCTGGAGCACATTTTTGTCTTTAGTTAGATACAAATGAAACATTTCTGTAACCAGCATTTAGATGACCTTGCATCAACGTGGCCTACTGTTCGTCCTCTTGACCACATGCCCTATGTTTACCAGTACTTTGCTCTCTAGTCCTCCTTAACACCTCTCTCTTCCTCATCCTGTCCCCTCTATCCTCCTTCCACATAGTCTATTCAGACCTCCTCATCTCTCTCCCAAGAGCTATCCTAGTCTTCTCATCTTCAACTACGCCTCCCACTTGAATTCATCCACACTCTGCTGCCATTCTGTTCTAAGATAGAGCATTGCAGGTATTTTATAAAGGAATTTAGGAGTAGGCTGTTATGATTTGTGAAGTGTGTGTTCTTTAACCTTACCTTTTTCTCATGTTGAGATTCTTAGAAATGTTTTTGGACCTAGACCAAAAAAATTAAATTAGAATACAGTAATTTGTGCAGAAAAATCTCTACAATGCAATTCTTAGATGATGCAGTAATCCTAAGAAATGATACATTTCAGATGCCCTGAATCTGGGATTCTTGGAGATTTCAGGTTTTAGACAGATGGAGATTTCTCTGCCCAACATTGCTTCTTTCCTCATAATCTTCAGCAGACAGTAGTATTCTAGAGTCAGGGAGATAGCCGAGTTTCTAGATCTGCTTGCTAGGATACTTGGGACCTAGGAAAATTTATTTCCTTAAGGTGTCATTTCCTCATGTACAAAATGCAGATACCACCACCTTCTTCATAAAGGAGAGTGTTTTGTAAAAGCACTTCTAGTGTCATGTTAATAACATAGGCTCTAGAGTTCAACCTCGGTTCAGGTCTTTGTTCTGCCACTGCCATCTGTGTAAGCCTCTGAAATGGAGATAAAAATAATGAAATGAGATCATGTTTGTGAAATGCTTGGCATGTAAAACGGTATAGGCAAAGATGATACAGATGATGTTGGAAGATGAAGTTGTTTTCTGACTATGTTCTTTGTCCTCAGGAAAGAGACAATAATGGACGTTAATGTGTATCAAGCACTGAGACTATTCTGGGTACTGTGCTAAGTACATAAGGAGCTGTTTAATCCTCACAACAGTCCTGTGGCATTGGCACTTATAGGAGGTGTTTATTATCCCTATTTTACAGATGAGGAAACTGAGTTTGGTAGAAGTTATGTATCTTGTCAAAAGCTACAACTTGTAAGAGCTGGGATATAGCAACAAGGGGCCTGCCTCCAAATCCATTCTCTTAACCTCTAAATTATTGCTGCTTTATGGGCGGTGGGAAGAATAGATCAGTAGAAGATGGGTCAGCATAGAGGCCGATCAAGGGAAAGGAAGGTGATAGAGGCAGTTTTGACATTCAAGCTGAAAATACACCTCCTTGCATTGCAGAGCAGAAAGACCGAGTGCTCATTGCTACAGCTGACTGCTTCCAACTCTGCTGGTAAAGGGTGGGAGGAGGGCGTTTCAGGGTTGTAGACCCTTAGAGTCTTGATGACCAACTTGGCCAGGGATCATCAAATCCTTGGACAGCTAGAAAAGATGAAATTTCTCAGAAAAATAATTTAGTAATTCTTTTTTTAAAAAATTAACTGACAAGGAGACTGTATTTTCTTCTTGGATTCATTATTTATATCCTACCAACTTCCAAAATGATGACTCGCAGCAGGTTACAACAAAAGACACACAAACAATAGAATGTTCAGACAAGGGTGAAAGGTCAAGAGACTGGGTATTTGAGCTATCCATTTAGCACATTATTTTCCCAGCTGGGAAATCTACTGCAAAACTAAGATCAGAAGGGTGCTTCATAAATATATAGGTTAATTCTAGCAATATATTTGAAGTGCTTAGATAGCAAACCTCTCTGTATTTCACTATAATGGCCCAGCTTAATTTGTCATCTTTTTTTCCCTCCTTTTAAAGCATTGCTGAGACTTTAAGATACTCATTGTGAATTAATTTGGGATTTGGCATAATAACATTAATCATGCTAAAAGAATTCATTTGACAGTAATGCAGTATAATTAGTGATGTACGAAATCCATTGAGATCTACCAATAATTATAGAATCATTATTTTAAAACCTTATATAGGCACTCTTTTTTCTTTTCTATTTTGAATCTGTAGCTTGCAGAGGCAAAGTCTCAGCTCTGACAATTTGCTTTTTGGGATACTGGACAGAGGTATCAAGAATAAACCCCAGTAGACTTAGCGTTTACCATAGAGGCCCTTTGCTTGGGGCAAGGTATAAGAATTGCCTTAAAGAGGACTATTTAATCCTGAAAACGGCCGGCCAAATCACATGGAATTATTGGAAAGACTTACAAAAATAGTCGGGACTGTGCAAACCTAGAGGTGGATGAGGGTTGAAGACTGGTAGAGCATGAGGCAATACCTAGAAATTCCTATTCTGAGATTGGAGTGAATGTTTAATCTTTCTTAAAATTACTAGCAGTGAATTTGGAGTGAGAGGAGGTAAAGAAGTTTGTTTCTTTGGTTGTAGATCTTTTTAGATCTCTTAACAGTATGAAATCTTAAAAATTAACAGGCCGACTTTTATATCATTTTACATAAGAAAACCTGACGCCCATTAAGGTTGTGTGGCTTATTCAAGTATACTTTCTGGTGACCCAATCAGGTCTAGACTCCAAATGTCTGCATTTCAGAAACCATAGTCTTCTGGTCATAAACTCTATTTAAAAAAAATTCAACAGGAGTCTTCTCAGAAATAAACTCTGTTTTTGTAGGAGTTTAGAATCAGCTCTTAACAAGAATTCCTAGAGAGAAGTAGGCCCAGTGTTCTAGATTATCTTTTGCATCTAAAATGGTAATAGCCACATACCATCTTTGAGATAATAGTCATTCAGATGAATTTTTGTATTCTTTGGCTCAGTTGAAGAACTGTGATTTTAAAAAAGCCTAAGACTCCAGAATAAGACAGTCTAATAGGATTCTCTCAGTATTGGAAATGTTCTCTATCCGTGTTATTCAATAGAATTTTCTGTGACAATTTTCTGTGACAATGAAGATCTTTTTCTCAGTACTGTTCACTATAGTAGCCAAGAGCCAGTATGGCTGCTAGAAACGTGGGTAGTGTGACTGATTTTGTGTAATTTTTTTCTACTTCCAATTAATTTGAATTTAAAGAGACACGTGTGGCTGGTTGATACCATATTGGACAGCACAGCTCTCTCTATAAAGACATAGAACAATTGTGTGTGTCAGTGATATTATACTATTAAATTTGAATATGCCCAAATGTTTGAATCTCAATCCTACATTCTAGGAGGAGTATAGTAAGGCACTTTACAGGGTATGATTTGCAGAGCCTGGACTCAAAACCTAGCTGTCCCAGCTGCAGGTAAACTCAGGCAAGTGTCTTAGCCTCTTGTGGAGTAATAATTCTTACCCTCCTGGAATACAGTGAAGAGTAGAGTATAGACAAGTAAAGCAGTTAATAGAGGTGAATTGCTTAGGACAGTGCTTTGCATGTACAAGATGCTAAACACATGGTGGTCAACCTACAGGCAACGCAAGCCTTTGTCACCTGGTCCTGAGCTGATTGCCACCATCCTCTGTCCTTTTACTCAATATCCTTGTGGCACAAGCAAGTATGTTGTAACAAAAAGACTAATCTTGTCATTCTTGTTTATCTCTTCCCAGTCCTCTTATGCATGAACTAGTGAAAAATCATACCCTTATAATCTCACACTCTACCTGGCATACCCAAGGCACTCAAATAGCTACTAAATCAGAGTATGTCATTAACACTGTTGGAATTTATTATGAATTGTAAATTCTGGTCACCATATAAAAATACAGAAAAAAGACAGACTCTATTAACCCACAACAGGGTTTACAGATTAATATTTTGCTGTGTTATAGATACCTCTCTTAAAAGAAGTCTCGTGATGATATATCATTTGGAAACCCTCCTCCACTCTTTTTGCAATGTAGCAGGCTATCAGCAAAGATTGTTTTTGCTTTGGCACTTCCATGTTCAAAACTTTCAGTTACTCTTGCCTACAAAATAACTTTCACACTAAAATAGAGTGTTCGAATTATTCTACAACCTCATCCCAATTTTCTGTTCTCAACTTTTTCATCTGTGGGCTTGTCTCTCTCAAGTAGCTTGTATTTACTGACATCTAAGTTTTGTCGTTTTATGAAGAGCCATCCTTCAATGTTAGTGTCCACTATATCTAGGAAAACACAGTGCTAATTGTAGCAAAAAGCACACAGTTGATGATCTGAGAATATTTGTTCGCAAAGTGAATTTATTGTTGGACAACACATAAGCCTTTAACATTCATAGAAAATATGGTTTATATCATATTTTTAAATCTCATTATCTTAATTTGATTTGATTTGTAGGATCCTAATGTTGGGTCTTGTTTGGACAAAGAGAATGAGGCAAAGCAGGAGGACGTTAGTAGATAGTAGCAATAAAACATTTAATTTACATTTAAAATTAGGAAAGAGGAAGATAATAATAATGGGCCAGATTGCAGTGAGGAACAAATAAAATTGAAGCCTACTGTTAGAGTATAGTGTACTTTTTGTGGTGGGAATCAAAGTATTGTTTCATAGAAACTAATTTATACTCCTCAACTTGCTAAATTCTGTAGTGCTTTGAATATAAATGACAAAGCTTCTGCTCTCACATAGAGGTTCAACTGGAGAGAGATTACTGATCCACAAATGTATCTCAGTCTAGAAATTGAACAATTATCTGTGGATAGTGCTAAAATATCACTGGACATGTAGACTTGATGACTTAGGGTATAGCAATTAAACAAAAGGGATGAGTTAGTGATGCTTTTGAGGTGTTTGAGATTGATTGAGAAAATAGGGGTGCCAAGGACAGAGATGGTAATTGAGAATATATGTTTTTGTATAAGAATGAGGAGTTTGATTTTGGATATATCAGAACAGAGATGTCAGCAGGGGAGGCATATACAGGCACAGCAACACACTCTTGAAAATCAAAGCTCCTGGGTGCTATATTCTAGGCGACTATAAGAACAAACTATACTGTTCAAATAGTTGTATTGTTAGATCAGGATAAATGACCCAAATGAGATTAAATATGATACTCCCATCACTACCTTATTTGCAGACCAAATGTGCTCATCTTAAGAAATTGAGTGAAAAGACTAATCTGCATGTTTTCTTGCCTTTACCTCAACTGAACTTCCAAATAAGAGTCACCAAGGGTTCATTCAATTAATTTACAGAGTACACTCAAGACTCTTAAAGGTGGAGAAGAATGAACTCCTGTCATCTACCCCCCGTTACTATCCCAGCATGACAGTTTGATCAAGTGATGTTGCTACCATAACCTCACATATCCTGAAATTATACTTTTCTTGCAGAAACTATAGATACCTCATGATCTGTGATATTTAACTATACCCTTAAATTGGCATGAAAAAAAAAGGAAAACCTGAAAATTTCTATGCAAGAGTTTAATTATATTTCATTTATTGATCTTTATATAGGAATTATCTACGTTGCTCTGAGTTCCTTAGTTCTTACTCCCAGCGTAAGTTTGAACTTTATTGTCCCTAAAAGAATAATATTTAAAGATAGTTGTATATAATGGAACTGTTTTTATAAGTCAATCCTGCAGCCCACGTGGTTTCTACATAACGATGAAATGCAGTTAGCATAGTCTTTGGCTTGGGTAGGGATGTATTGGGATTGAAAGCTCTATGTGATATCTGCTTATTTATCAGGTCTTAAGAATTTGGGTATCTGATCCAAGTAACTAACAAACATGAAAAAATGCTCAGCTTCACTAATCATCAGATGAATGCAAATCAAAACTATAATGAGATACCACCTTACAGTAGTCAGGATGGCTATCATTAAAAAGTCAAAATACAACAGGTATTGGCGAGGCTGTGGCAAAAAGGGAATGCTTCTACGGTGTTGGTGGGAATGTAACCTATATCATCTTTTGTGGAAGGCAGTGTGGTGTTTTCCCAAGGATACCATACAGCCTGGCAATCCCATTTCTGGGAATATACCCAGAAGAACGTAAATTGCTCTCCCAAAAGGTCACCTGCACATGTATGTTTATTGCAGCACTACTCACAATAGCAAAGACATGGAACTGGCCCAGATGCCCATCAAAAGTAGACTGGGTAAAGAAAATGTGATACATATACACGGTGGAATACTGTGCAGCCATAAAGACGAACAAAGTTGTGTTCTTTGCAGCAACATGGATGCAGCTGGAGACCATCATTCTCAGTGAACGATCACAGAAACAAACAAAAAAACGGAATACTACATGTCCTCATAAGTGGGCCTGAATCACTGGACCCACAAACACAAAGGGGGAACAACAGACACTGGCCACTGCCAAAGGGGGGTTGGAGGGAAGAGGGACAAGAAGCACGCAAAAACACACTGGGTACCAGGTCTACTACCAGCAGAGAGGGCTCGCTGGAGGCCGAAACCCAAACCTTGCCTGCACACAACTACATGATGTAGCAAATCCTCCCATGTACCCCACAACTCTAAAATAAATAAATAAAAGGGAATAAAAAAGTAATCTGGTCATCTCCAGTAGTTCTTTAAAAAGCAGGCGTATGACCAGAGCGCCAGAAACATGTAAAAGAACCAGTGTCTTTTCAAGTTAATGTAGGCCGGGTGCGGTGACTCATGCCTATAATCCCAGCACTTTGGGAGGCCGAGGTGAGAGGATTGCCTGAGCCCACAGGTTCGAGACCAGCCTGGGCAATTTGGCAAGACCAAATTGGCAATAAATTAAAAAATTAGCCGGGCTTGGTGGCACGTGCCTGTAGTTCCAGCTACTTAGAAGGGTGAGGTGAAGGATCACCTGAGTCCAGCAGGTTGATGCTGGGGTGACCACTGAGCATGCCACTGCACTCTAGCCTGGGTGACAGAGTGAGACTTCAAATCAAAAATAAGTAAATTAAAATAAATAAATAAGTTAATACGGTTAAGAACTATTCCTACCCTGAACACACACTAAGAAATACTGTTAGCCGGGCTTGGTGGCTCAGCCTGTAATCCCGCGCCTTTGGGAGGCTGAGGTGAGTGGATTGCCTGAGTTCATGGGTTCGAGACCCGCCTGGGCAGCGAGACCTCATCTCTACAATAAATCAAAAAATCAGCCGGGCGTGGTAGCGCATGCCTGTAATTCCGGCCACTTGGAAGGCTGAGGTGGAAGGATCGCCGGAGCCCAGCAGGTTGAGGCTGCAGTGGCCGGGAGCGGCCACTGCACTCCAGTATGGGTGACAGAGTGGGGCTCCAACTCAAAAACAAAACAAAACAAAACAAAACAAACAAACAAAAAAGAAATACTGTTACCCACCTCTGATCTGGATATTATGATATAGACTCACCAGTCTTTTTTTCCCCCAAGATACTAATTTTGTTAGGTGTATTTTTTTAAGGTATATCACTGAAGCTGATTTGGATATGTATTCAAGTGAGTTGGTATGAGTGGGTGCTAGAAATTTTGTATTTTGCTGGGCTCAGGTGATCCTTTCACCTCAGCCTTCCAAGTAGCTGGACCCACAGGCATGTGCCACCACACCTGGCTAATTTTTTGATTTATTGTAGAGACGAGGTCTCGCCATGTTGTTCAGGCTGGTCTCGAACCCCTGAACTCAGGCAATCCTCTCATCTTTACCTCCTGATGTGCTGGGATTATAGACATGAGCCACTGTGCCGGGTCCACAATTTTGCATTTTCAATACACACTAATGCCAGCTGGCAACAGGTAAGAAATTTTATTGTGCTTTGCTACAGATGTGACAAACAATACCAAAGGATGACTTTGTTTCTTGTAATGTAGGTATATTCCCAAACCAAATCCTCACCGTCTTTGTACAAAGTGATAGTTTCATTGTGGGATGTAATAAGGAAAGGAGAGACCCAAGGGGTTAGAAATATTTTTGAACAGAGTATTGTAAGTCAAAGTTAATGGTTTTTGAAAGTAGAAAAAATAGTTTGCAAAAGCAAAACTCACGTTGTGGTGGAATTTTGAAGTCTAAGTGGGTTTATACCGTGGGAAGTCAACATGTGTAGAGTCTGTCCCTTGTCAGAATTTCTATTGCTTTCTACTTATATGTCATAAATAAAGGGGTAACGAACGCCCTATCAAAGTATCTCTGGCCTCAGTGGACTGGATTTGAAAGACCAGATGCCTTTTGTACCAAAGGTGTGATCCATCTATTATGTGCCAAAGGTGTGAGTCATACTTGTAACAAAAAATAACCCATCTAATAAGTAACTATATCTTTCAGGCCTCCAGCAAATGTAAAGATGGAAAAACCTAGGTAAAACAGATGAGCTCTATCTCCTGAACTGCTTTGTACTTAAAGGAGTCTTTTTCAATTAAAAAAAAAATATATATATATATGTATATATATCTCCTGTAGTCTTAATTGTTTTTTAATTTAGACTCAGTTTCTGGAGGTTCTTTTTTGTGGTTGTGGCTTTTCAGCTTTCAACTTTTTTCTCGGCAAACAGTGTCATCTCCTTGTCTGCCTATGCTTTTCAGGGTCTTTTGCTTAATCAGGTAAAGTCTATCGACTCCCCCATAGACAGACCCTTGTGATTGATTTAATTTTTCAGCTCAAAATTCTCACTTAGTTTTCCTCCAATTATGCAATCATTTTTCTTCCATTTAGAGGTTTTCTCTTCTTAGCTCATAGTCGACGTATAGTGATTCTAAATTATTTGGCCATACAAATCATCCTTATTTTATATGAGTAATTCCTAGAAATTGGACTGGTTTTAAGAAAGCAACTTAGATACAACAAATTTTGAAACAGAAAAGAAAGAGAATGTTATTGCCCCGAAATGATTGCTATTAGTGTTTTGGTCATGTTTTTTTTCCTAGTCTTTATTGTATACATCGAAATGCCTATTTTGTTTTTTAAGAAGAGTGTTAGGAAAGACATCAGTTAAAAAGCTATGATATGAATATTTTTCCTACTATTATCCTGCCAAATTTACAATAGCATTTGAAAATAATATAATTAGTAAACTCATGTATAAAGAGAAGGTATTTTCAAATATTTCAAGAGGAAGACTGTGAGAATAACAAGTTACTAATGGAATCTCCTAGGAGATGAACCCGGTTACGAGCCTTACTCAGTGCTTTAATAAATGATGTCGAAGTTAGAGTGCGTAGTGAAATCTCTGTGCTTGCACATTACACCAGCTATTCTTATGGATAAATTATAGGAAGATCTCACCATGCTCTGAGAGTAAGCAGAAAAGTGACCGATGATCTTCAATAGAAATGCATTTTAGGGGAAACATGTCCTGGCTGTAGTTTGTAATATGGTTTTGGAACTATCACTTATGAAAGAGCAAAGAGTGGTTTCATTCTGCTACCTGAAAATGTTTTTAAGCAAAAGAGCTCACAAATACTGGTCGTTACTCATTCATTCCAGAAATAATTGTTGAGTTCCCTTACATATTTATAAATGTCATGCTAGATTCTGAAGATATAAGGTAAAAAAAGAAAAAGTAATTTATGACTCATTTTTAGCAGCTAGATTGCTAAACTCTGACTCTTCTCTCCTTTTTATCCCATTTCTAAGATCTGTTCCCTATAGAGGAAACAGAACTTCCAGACTCTTCCTAATGCCAACACCTTTGCTCTCAATAGTGCCTGGGCAGGGCTGCTTCAGGGCCCAGTGCTCTGAGTTGACTCCTTAGAAAAGATTTCTTAACAATTATTTAAAAACTCAGTAATTATGAAGAGTGATTCTTAGCATTTATTAAAAAAAAACAATGTGTCTCTCATTCTATTTAAATATGCTATCTTTTTTCCCTTATTTCTGATTGTTCATTGATTTGGTAGAATATGATAGCTCAATAAGTTGTAAGTCTAGATATTTTAAAGAGAGTTATTGACAGAATTCTAGTATCGCCTTTGATGTGGAATATTTTAATTTTAATGGAAGAGTAGCAGTGAGGGTTTTTTTTTTCCTTTTTTTTTATGGTCATGTCTTCAAAGAACATTCTCGCCCACCCAAAATAGAAAACAGGTCTATTAAAACAGAATTAATGATAAGAGGAAATATAAAGTAAAATTAACGCAACAGCTGTCTGAATTCAGGTGGAGTGCAGAGAGATCTCCTTTGAGGGCTGAATTGGAAGAGTCTCATCCTTTTATGATTCTGAATGAAAGGGAAGCAGGTAAGAGGTGAGATGGATCCAGGGGCATACACTTTACCACCATCAACTGTATTTGTAAGTGCTGCTGGAATTGCAAAATATGGTTGTATCTAGCATCATAAAACTCTCAACAATATTCCCCAAACCAAAGTAATTTTAATTCATAATCATTAAAGAAAACCAATGAAAGCCATTCAATCAGGCCTTGAATTGTTGCTTTGCTGTGAATTCCATCATAGCAGGTGGTTTTTTGTCTCTCTTACAGCCTGACATGTGATAGGAGTTCAGTTAATATTTGCTAATCTAGGCCGGGTTCAGTGGCTCAGCCTGTAATCCCAGCACTTTGGGAGGCCGAGGCGAGTGGATTGCCTGAGCCTGCGGGTTCGAGACCAGACCTCTCTCTACAATAAATCAAAAAATAGCCTGGCATGGTAGCATGTGCCTGTAGTTCCGGCTACTTGGAAGGCTGACGTGGAAGGATCGCCGGAGCCCGGCAGAGTGAGACTCTAACTCAAAAAAAAATATATATATATATATTTGTTAATCTGCCAAACACTTATATAGTGCCTACTATGTGCCAGACACTTTTCCAAAATGCTTTTCAAACATTAACTACTCAATCCTTATAACAACACTATAAGATGTCTACCCTGATGAAGAAAGACCACAAAGATGAGGGAAATTGGCTGGACATGGTGGCTCACCCCTGTAATCCCAGTATTTTGGGAGGCCAAACTGGGAGGATCACTTGAGACCAGGAGTTTGAGATCAGCCTGGGCAACAGATACAGACCCCAGCTCTACAAAAAATCAAAATAAAAGTTAGCCAGGTGTGGTAGTACATACCTGTAGGTCCTAGCTTGTTGGGAGACAGGTGGGAGGATCTCTTAAGCACAGGAGTTTGAGGCTGCAATAATCTATGATCACACCACTGTACTCCAGCCTGGGTGACCAAGCGAGACTCTGTCTCTTTAAATAAAAAATGAGGAAATTCAGAAACTGAGAAGTTAAGTAATTTGCTCAAGATCACACAACTCATGAGCAGAGAAACTGGGATTCAAACTCAGTTTGACTTCACAGTCTAGACTTTTAACTACTCTGCTATGCCTCATTGAATTGAATATAATCTGGGAGAGCAACTGATTCATATAATTAATGTCTCCATGCATACATTTTTAAGCACATATGAAGTTGTTTCACTCTGCTGTCTGAAAATTTTCTCATCCTCTAACCACACAAGGCAAAACTTATACTTCCTGACTTGTCTCCTCAGATCTTTCCTACTTAACCCTGTTAATTTTCCACCTTATTTCTCTGCACTTCCCCATGACGATGGTACAGAATACATGAAGTAGCTCAATGCCTGCCATAGAGTGTTTTATACCTCAATGTTCTTGACTACTCTTTGCCCAACTCCATTTCTATCTTGGTCAAGTTCCGCGGATTCATCAGACCAGATTCCGTGTCACCTGTTCCGTAAAGTCTACTTTGTGTCTACGATCCAGAATCTAGCAGTGTCTGGTCCAATGAACTGATGGGCGCAGCCACGAAAATTTGCACTGAGCGACTCCTGTAGACTTCACACATATCTTTGCAAGCACCAGTGCCCATGACTCCATACCCATCTGTCTATGGTATTTCCATAGTCTATGAATGGTGCCCCCTGGCTTTGACCAGGGCAAACTGGCATGGCAGTACAGAGCAGCTCTGCTATAGCAAGCAGGAGGGGCTCAGTAAGGTTCTATGAAATCAGAGTTAGGCACTTCTTTGCTTACACAAGGCCAGAGTGTGTCAAATCTGGCTCTTTGTTTCTATTCAATATTTGAAGAGTACCAGCTGTGCAGCCAGTTTCTCGACTTACGTTTCCAAACTTATATCTCCTCCCACAAAACTTTATTTGGTAGGAAATTTGAGATGGTTCCAACTAAATGCCAAGCTCTATGGATACTTTTGACTTCCACGATAAATAGAAATTCCCAGTTTTGGGAACCTGCTTGAAAGAAAAAGCTTTTGATGTTTTTCATAGTCCAAGTAGCATGTGTTGCATGAGAAATAAGTAAGGGACCTCAAAGTTTGGAGTCCCTCCCCTAATCTACAGGGCAAGCAGAGGAAAAGGGAAGGTTGGCAGTATCTGCTTGCAGTGTCTTGAAGTCACCATCCTAACACCGGACTGGGCCCCCTTTCCACGTTCTGCTGCCCAGCACCAGAATGGGGGTCCTAGAAGGATCTGGCACTGATGGCTGCAATAGCTGTCATTTGTGTAGTGACTTGTAGTACTAGTGTCAGATACGTTACTAATAGGTTATCTTTTATCATTTTAATTGACATTTCATATTCAATAGCAACTATAAAGAGCGAATTAAATGTGTACTTTAGTGGGTTCTAAGTACATATGTATGCATTTATACACATATACATATAGCTACGTGTGAATATTTCTGTTGTAACTTTGCATTGCACGCAAAGTCTTCTCAGTGTTTCTCATGGTTGCAAAATGGTTCAGATTTGCTAATTTACTATTTTTTGAAATTTTCAAAAAATAACACAGAGGCCAATAGCATTGTATTCAACAAGTTATTCAGAGCAAACTGTTAATACAGAGAGGTTTTGATATGTGGCCAGAAAAATACTACTTATTAATTAAGCAAAATACATCCAGTGGGATTATATCATAATTAATTATTACTTTGGTTGAGAAAACTACTACTGACTTACAGAATTCATGGAGCTGCTTCCATTTTTATTTCTCTCCCTGCTCAGAGAAAGTAATTAATGATTATAAAAGAGAGGAAGTCCATATAATTTGTTTATCAATAAGATATCCTTAAATGAGGAAAATAGTGGATTCATTTAAGTGGGCAGAAAAATTCAATCTTCTTTCGCCAAATTTAAATAAAATACAATTCAGATTTGTGACATTGCAATGTGTAGCTGCATTTTTATAAATAAAGGAAAAATAATTTTCTAGGAAGAAAGCACAGTCGAGCAGAAGAACAACTTATGGTTATTTCCTTATATATAAATATATATCTTTTAAAGCAATGAAAAATATGCAAATCCTACAAACATTCTTTCAAATAACTGCATCTTTTCAGTCTCTTAAACAAGAATTGTTAGTTTTTGATTTGTGGGAAAAGACCAATAATGACAGTATTTCACTGTAAATTTTCTTTATAGATCTTCATGAAAATAACATTTGAAAAATAAATCTATGCGGAAAAATATTTTGTGCCTTTTGCGTTGTTTTTCTAAGCCAATTTAAAAATATTTCCCCAAATGCGGTTTTTGCACCCTGATAAGGAATTTTTCAAGAAGTCCATGCAAATAAAATTGAGTTTTCAAACTTGTTAGCTTTGTTGTTTTGTTAGTGACGCTTACCTTTTACACTCATGTCTCTGGGCAGAGTTTTGGCTTTTCAAATCATGACTGCCTCCAGCCCAAAGAGGCAGTAAGACCTGATGGGTAGAGCAAATGTGGATGTAACACCTAACACATGCACCACAGCTGAGCACTTCAAGAGCAGAAATTATTAGAACGTTCAGAGAAAGAAACAAGTGTTCTAGAAAGCCAGAGACTTAATTTTTTTAAATAAAACGGCCACTTTAGCAATTTTTAAAACAATTTACTTAAAAATAAAGCAGAATATCAATAAATAGATTTTGCTATGATCCATTTTCCCACAGTCCCCTTTATCTTTGTTTTGTATTGTGTGATGAGATGCAATAAAGTAAAAGCATCAGGCAGCATATTAAATTTAAAAATTGGTATTATAAACTTAAGCCCACATACAAATACACATTTACATTCCTCTGTATATTCCAAGAAGGTAATAAACTGCATACATTCTAATAAGCAAATAAAAACCATTCTTAATATCCTTGAAACCTTCCTCGAACACTGTATGTGTTTTGTTTCGTTAAGCAGACTTCCCACAGCTTCTCAATGAAGTTCCCTTTGAAGACCGTGATGATAAATAACGGATCTTTTTCAATTGTTATTTTGCCAAAAGGTATTGTCTGAGTTTTTTGTTCATCATGACTGGTGAAGTTCAGCTGTGTCCTGGGTACTAGCTTGCCAGAGAAGGGAAACTGCAAAACCGTTTCACTGTGGCTCCTTCTGGAGTGAAAAATCAAATGCCACGCTTTGCCAGTTGTTAGTCTGATAACCGCCTGCCTACCATTTCGACTGAAAGGTGGAAAAGTTACCGGCACGTCTCTGGCTGAACCTATGTAGCCCAGAAATATTCTGACAGGTCTTTCTGGTAAGAATAGCTCTTTTAAACGTATTATTTGGATGTCTTTGAAGGTTTCAATTGCTTTTGTCTTTCTTAGTTCCACATCCGCTGAGGGATCATACCATACACTTTGAATTTCTTTCACTAAGCTGGATTTGGTCTTGGTCTATAAATTGTATATGAAAAAGCCCCAAATCTCCTCTCTCTGTTGATGGAAACTTCTGTCCTTTTGTAGTTTTGCGCATGAAACTGAAAATTTCACACTGCTTATGCTGCAGCTATATTTAGTTTTAGTAAGTGTTTTGGTTGCTTTCATATTCAAAATATGAACCATTTTTTGCCATAAATAATTATATCAATTTTAATGTCCAAGAAGAAAATGCTTGACCATATTCCTATATTGTTATCACCAAATCCCATTTCATTTTGAAGTTTTTTATTGAGAAATTTGCTGCACTGAAAAAAGTTTTTGAGTGAGCTATCATAAAGCATAAAATGAATTGAGAGCCTGTGAATGACGACTAAGATTTATCAAGCAGCAAAAAGCAAATTGGTACATTTAAAAGTTAATGGTATTTTGGAGCACCAAATTACCGTGGGGATATGACAGAAATATTTTGCAATTCCAAAAAGCACCCTGAAGACTTGAAGGGTTTAACGAACCCTATCATGTGGTATTATAATATTAGTTTACATTCCTTTTGGACGGTGATTGCATTAACTTATGTTTTCCAGGGGTGGATATTTTTGAAAGGTGGCTGTTTATTAATGTTTTGTCATTTTCTTCATAAAGCTCAGTAATGGGCTGTAGCTGGCTGATTTAATCCATAGGGCACTTTCATACTCTGTTGCAGGTTTTAAGCAGAAGCCAGATTGCTTTCTTACATTTAAGTGTAGAACAAAGACATTATGTCATCCTATATGTATATATATCCCACTGAGCTCCAGTAGTTAAAAAAAAAGCACTTAATTCCTTTCCATCTCTGGTAAGCAGTAGGTATATGATCTCCAAGGCAAACAAACAAAAACCTCAAAAAAAAAACCAAAAACGCAAAACTATAGTAGTATTTGAAAATCTACCCTATTTCAGCTGTGTTACTTTGTCTCAGCCTTATTTTGTACCACTTCAACCTTTACTCATAGAGTAATCTGTTATGATTTCATAGAGAAGTGAATTTAATTTGAAAAATCTATTGTTAATGTTCTGAAACATTCACACCCCTAATTCCATAGGCAAATGTTGGGAAACTAGATTTGTGCTGATTTTTCACAACTCCTAGGACTTAGGACACGCTGCCATATGTTAGAAGAAGATGACTTCTGATGGAAAATCGGTGGAGTGTTTTCAAGTGGGCCTGACAGGATGGGGAAATCTTGTTAAAATTCAAAAGTTGGATTGTTTGTTTTCACTTTCCTACATGATTACTCTAATATGGCATCACCATAACTGAATTTCGACAACATGGCAGTCTGTTGGCTTATTGCTATTGCAGGCCCGTTGGCACAGGACTCTGTCCAATTGCTCATTGTTTCTACTCATTTTTAATCTTGTTTTAACCACCGATTAATGGGCCCAGAGTACGTGAATTTTGTCTCATAGTATTGTAAGAGAATATGTAAATAAAAACATTAATTTGAGGGGATCTGGATATCGTTTGGAACTTCAGTGTTTAGAGATGGTATCACTGGAGAGCCAAAATGTACCTACCCTCTGAGGTTCTCAGAATTATATTCTAGCAACATTCTTTGAAATTTGTTTTAATAGTATCACCCTGTCTATTGTCTGTGTTTATATGGTTGGCATGGGTGCAAATGCTTGGTAGACAGCATCTTGACTTTGAGATGTGTGATGGTGATAGGCGTGTGGATTATTCCTGAGATTCGGTTGTTTTACAAATTAATATATTGAGTAGAAGTGTTTTCTGAATTTTACATGTTAGGGCCTCAGGCCACACAATAAAATAAAAATATCCCAAGATGATAAGATGTAACATAATGTTCTACCTTCCCAGGAGACTCAGCTTTAGATCATGTTAGCTTAAAGTCACAGAGCAGTATCAAGGACTGAAGTCAGAAAGGCATTTTTCACATTAGCTTAACCAAGAGTCTTAACCAAGGCAGCTAACAATCAGCCCAAATGACTAATTTGATTTTCTACTTCTCTTCCTTTCCTTAATCAGAATTCTGATAGAGGGATTAATTAGCAATAAAGCAACATGAGAAAGAAGGAAAGAAAATGAGGGCATAGATAATCCACAAACTATATATAATCATCTCTGCGTAATCAAAAGTTAACTGTCATTAACATGACATTTGCTTTTAAAACCAGGCAGAAAATTATGATTTTTGGCACTAACCTAATCTTTAATTATAGCACAGTACCATTCTTTCCTTGTGTTAGTTCAGATAGCTATAAATTATATTAGTCTAGGGCTTTTGTGTCATTTCCTTTCCTTTTCCATGATTTATATAGTCAGAATACTGACCTATAATTAAGTGTACTTGAGAGTGGTCTCCGGTTAATTAAATGCTGTGGAGTGTGTAGGGTGTGCTTTGCCAAAATTCCAAAGGAAAAGGCCATTCCTGGGTTAAATGTCTATGAGGAGCCTGGATAAGTCTTTGGTGCTAGTCACATACGACCGCTGGAGCTGTCACAAGAAATAAAAATGAACCTTCCTTGGCTATTGTCTGTAAAAGAATGTAAAATGCATCTTTTCATATAACTTAAGGATATCGCTTTGAAAAGTGATTGTCTGCACTTGAGGCATGCCCTGGTTTTTAATAACCGGTGAAGTAGATTTATTATGATATGGAAACAAAAATTAAAGTCATCTTCCTTCTTCTCTTTATCTTTGCTCTTTTATCTTTTCCTGTAACACTTCTCCATTCTCTGCCAGAAGCAACTAGTTGCCACTCACTTTGCTGGAATATATATTAGATAATTCATTTTTGTGTGTAGTATAGGACGCCAGAGAGGTGCAGTCACAAAGCCCATTCTCTTGCACAAGGAGCCTACCCAGGAGTCAGAACCTGCCCTAACTCCAAGGCTAAGTTGAGACTGTGTCTTACTCTACTTTTCATTCTTACTACCGTGATGCCTCACCACCCAAATGCTTGTATGCCAGTTGACATGAAACTTGTTCCCATTCCAAGATCCCGAGCAAATCCTGGGACCTGGACCAACTAAGGAGGAAGGAAGGAAGCAAGACAGCACTAGGGTGCAGGGTGGGAGAGGCCCTCATTTTTCTATGGTTTGACTTGACAAAGGAAAGTCTAGAATGATCCAGGGCCTACATCAAAACATTTTTTCAGGCAATTGATATCGCAGTTGGGTCATTCTCTACACAGCAGAGGAGGACACACATTGGCAGGTGGATGGAAGGAGGTGGGCCCACAGATGTTTCATCTGCCATGCAGAGTGTTTTGAAAGGCTGAGATGCATTTTAAAATTAAGAGACTACCAACCCAAATCCAGATTTCTAGACTCTAGATTGACAACACAGCATCTGTGTTATCCAAGCTAAGCTTGAGATGACAAAGGCAACAATATTTATTGATGACCCACTTGATGGAGTAAATTATTGCTTGGCCCCTGTTTGGATTGAAGAGTGTGCCCCATTCCCTCACAATGTGTGCACACACACACACACACACACACACACACACACACACACAGACACACACACTTAATGATTTCCATGGAGGGATGGAGAACTTGAGAAGTGATCAAGGTTAACCTTGGCTGGGCCAATATTAGGATAAGAGTAAAAAGAGTATGGCAAAGTACCCTTCCAAGGTACCCAATTTAACTTTCGTAAGTTAAACCATATGAAATTGACATCTTTATAGGCCAAAAAAATCAAGCATTGACTATTTCATATCTACAGTCTACTCTCCTCATTTTAAAAAATGTCCACGATAGCCCTAGAGTTTTTATCACTCAGTAGGGTTTGTTAGAGAACTGTATATTTTTTCTTTTTCAACTCCTAGGATTTGTGTTTTTTCATTTTGAGAACATTTATCTGTTTCCTTCATTCTGCCATAGATATATATGTATCTTCAGCCCAGTAGATATTCTGTTTCTCTCCAGTTGAAAACAAAAGTAATGATTTACAAACAGGTTTAGCTCCTATAAAGACTGTTATATATACTTATTGTGATAAAATACACATAAACTTATCATTTTAACCATTTTTAAGTGTACAGTTCAGTGGCATTAAGCATATTCACAATATTGAACAATTGTTACACTGATTTCCAAAATCGTTAGCATCCCAAACAAACTATGTATCCATTAAAAAAAACCCCTCCATAATTCTCTATGCTCCCCATATCCCCCTGGTTACTTTTGGTTTATTTTTATTTTTTTTTTTTTGAGTCAGAGTCTCACTCTGTTACCCAAGCTGGAATGCAGTGGCACGCTTATGGCTACCACAGCCTCAAGCTGCTGGGCTCAGGCAATCTTTCTGCCTCAGCCTTCCAAGGAGCTAAAACTGCAGGTGCATGCTATCATGCCTGGCTTACTTTTTGATTTATTGTAGAGGTGAGTTCTTGCCAACTTGCCCAGGCTGGGCTCAAAACCCTGGGCTCAGGCAATCTTCTCACCGCAGCCTCCCAGAGTTCTGGGATTATAGGCATAAGCCACCATGCCTGGCTACCCTTGGTAGCTTTCATTCATTTTTTGTCTCTGTGAATTTGCCTGTTCTAGGTGCCTCATATAAATAGAGTTATACAATATTTTTTGTTCTTTTGTGTCTGGTTTATTTCACTTGGCATAATGTTTTCAAGACTCATCAATGGGTTGTATGTATCAGAATTTCATTTCTTTTCAAGGCTGAAAAATCCATCCTTGCGTGTGCGTGTATCACATTTTGTTTATTCATTCTTCTGTTAATGGATACTTGATTTGTTTTTACCTTTTGGCTATTGTGAATAATGTCTTCAATGAACTTTGGCGTACAATTATCTGTTTGAGTCCTTGCTTTTGATCCTTTGGAGTAGATACCTAGAAATGGAATGTTGGATCGTGTGCTAATTCCATCTAATTTTGAGGAACTGTTACATATTTTATATGTGTGACCAGTGGAAGCTATATTTAAATGGTTCTTTTAAATCCAGGTACAGTACCTATTCCCTTTTATATGGCAATAAAGCTGACTTTTCTTTTGCCATAAAAGATATTTACTGGGTCAGAAAAAGGCAAAGTCTGTACTTATTCTAATTAAACAATTTCATTTGGGTTTAACTTTGATCAACACTGTTGTTTCCATTTTTTAAGTCCATACACGACACATTTTGGCTTCAGATGAACTGTTCTTGTGATGATTTTTAAAATTTTAATTCATCTATGAAGGTCATCAGAACTACTGAGCATGTTCTTTGTAAAATGAATAATTATCCTCCTCTGAGCTCCCATTCTTCTAATATTGAAAGTTAGTTTGTTAGCACACTATAACACACTCCACATAAGGGTGCCTTTATGTAATCATACATGAGCACATGTAGTTTGTCCATGAATAATAACATGCATATACCCTGAGTAGTAAGTTCTCAAGACAATAGATACACACAAAGTCACATTTGTGCTATGCTTTTCCTTGTAAGCAAACGTCACTCGTTTTAGATCAATTTTATGATTCTCATCAAAACAATGTTCTCACTCATTTAAGCACACTTTAATGTCATTATGTTAATGAGCTCTGGGGATGACTGTAGAGTTAACATAAACTCTGAAACCCTTCCACTGTTTATTTCAGTAAAAAAGAAATGTCATCGTTGGCAGTAATCTAGGCACGTCTCCTTTAAATGGTGGCGGTGGTCTGTGTCTGCAATCAAAGGTGTGGCACATCGTTTCATCTTTTCATAGTACAAAAGGAGTTTCATTTGACAATTTCATACCGAATAGTTCTTTCTATTCAGCCATGGAAATAATGGGAGCAGCTCAGTGGGTGGGAATTTCTTCATTGGTTCAAAAAATACTCAGGACTAAGATACAAGTCTGTGATATTGACAATATAGAGAAGAGATTCAATGTGGAATAGAAGGATCTCTGTCTTTTGTTTAAAGATCTAAATTAATTCCGCTTCCTCTTGCTTTTTACACAGGAGAAGGGAATAGGAAGGATTTCATATCATTTTAGTTTTCAAAAATAGCCATTCAAGTGAACTGCCTGGACAAGTTACAACTCATATTTTCCTCTCTATCCAATTCCTTTCCTATGCTTTTTCCTTGTCTTGCATCTCTATGGCAATACTCCACAGGGCAACCTCCTGTAGCTGGACCAAATTGAGTTCCTGTCCATGTGTGTTCTTAGAATAACCAGCCAATCTAACTTACCACATGCTGAGGGAAAGGCATGGGCTATAGACTCCCATTCTGCCACTTGGCAGTGAGGGAACTGGGGAAGGTGTGGGCTTTGGAGTCCCAACGCTCTGGGCTTTGGTTTTGCTTCTGTCCTTTGCTGAATTTGTCAACTTAGGCAAGCCAGTTGACTTATTGGAGTATTAAGTGTTCCAACTTATGTGTTCTTTGTGAGAAATATAGATAATTTAGGTGGAAAGTGAGAACTGGGTTCCAAAGGAGGAAGATCCGTGAGGGATTACCTGGGATGGAATCGCCCACGGGACTTTTCAGAGCAGAGCCATTCAACATTCAATTTTGAATCGGCTAACATCCTCTGCTGTAATAGAACTCTCCTTCCAGTGCTACTAACTTGTAGGGTGAAAATAATGTTTTTATTTTTGAGACTTTAGAATGGGGGTGAGTTAAAGGAAGGAGAGCTCTACTTTTGAACTAATAGAGGCTGTAGAGAGAAAGGAACAGTCATAGGAGAAGGGTATGAGATTAACAGGGAGATTTATCAAAAAGAGAAAACTAAAAAATGATCATTTGGGGGAAATGCGCCCTTCCTGGGCATTCTTGGAGATATTGGACTAATTTGGGGTTACCATTTTTTGGTCATATCTGAAGGATATTTTCAAACTAAATAAAATAGTTCTATGAAAAATTCCCTATATTGTCTTTATTTTGCCTCATTTTTTCTATGAACTGGAGAACAATCCATTCATAGACCCATATTTTTAGAATATTGAATCTAGATTCCAACTCTCCTTTTTAAAGCTAAGGAGACCGATCTCTGCATGAAGGGTACATTCCAACTTTTGTATTTGCAGTTTATCTTTGTGTCTCATCAAACTTTTTCGTGAGAAAGGATGGCTAGTCAGGACCCCAGGCTGAACAATTTAATTTCCCCCCCCCAAAGGGAACTGTTAGATTTCATAGCACAGAAATGATTTGGCCATACTGATGTAGAGGCTTTCTTAGGTTTGTTTTTTTTTTTTGGTCTATCTCCTCCTTTCACATATGTTTTCATGTAAGTTTGAAAGAGTTAAGTTTCTTGTTCAAAATCACACAGCTATTTTGAGGTAAAACTGGGATTGAGCCCAGGTTTCACGGTCTCTGGTTCGACTAGTCATTCAGTCATTTTAACATCTCCTACATGATTGTTGCATAGGTGCTAGGATATGATGATAAACCAAAGCAGTTCTGTAGCTATGTTCATCATCATGAGAACTGGGAAGATACTATCTAGAAAGCAACAGTTATAGAGGTGTCAAGTCTTACATTTGGAATGGACCTTAGGGTTTATTTACTGTAATTCATATTGAGATAATGAGGCCCTAATCTAAAGGGGTGGTTTGGGAAGAACACAGATTTGAGGAATGCTGGTGTTGAGAGTCAACAAGGTTTAATGGCTAACTAACCATGAAAGCTTAAAGAGAGAGAAATCAAGGATACACAGAGAATGAAGAACCTGGGAGCAGAATAGCACAGTGATTAAAAGCATGGCCGTAGGAATTCTCTACCATTATTACTAAGTGACCTTAGGCAAATCATATAACCTCAGTGTACTCATCTATGAAATCAAGATCATTTCAATTTTGAGAGTTTTGTAAGTATCTAGTGTTATGATGTTTGTTAAGTGTGCATTATATTGTCTGGAACATAGTAAGTACTTAGTAGGCAGAGTATATTAGTGACATTGCCTGAGAAAAAAATGAGGTATGTTGGTTCATGGGAATTTTTTTCTCTCTTGACTTATGGATTCAACACCTGAATGAAACCTTTAGAACCTGGCTCCATCACTTAGCCCTTCTTTTTCTTTCATCTTCCTGTTCTCTCAAAGTTTTAAAATTATTAATAAAAAATGGCCCCTCTGCTCCTGCCTTCTTGGAGGGCTGGGCAAAGGGCAATGGAAATTTTTAAAAATTAAATAAAAATGCAAAGGAATGAGGGTAGATCTGGGACACCAAAATTTTGGAAAACTCAATATTTGGAATAAGTCAACAAAAAAATTAGTAGTATAATCCAAAAACAAATAATAGCCACTGTGAATTCTTCAGTGTGGACCATGAACTCTTAGCGAATGATGCCAAGACAGTTTCTTGACTTAGATTCCTAAATCAGACCACATAAGGGAGAATTTTGTTAGGGTAATCTTAATTGTTAGGACTATTTTGTAAAATTCTTCTGAGTTTAGGGGAAGAAATAGTAACCAAAAATATCACATAAAACAAACTTCTATTTCCTTTTATTGCACTTGGTGAAGGTTATTAAGAATGTAATTCTTTCTGCTTGCAATGTGATTAGCAGCCAAACCTTTTGGGGGTAAATTTCCATCGCTACGCTCTTGTTATCGTAAATGGAATTTGCATGCCCAATTTTCTTCCCTCCATATTGAATCCATACCCCTTTAGGTCTAACGGCATGCTAAAAATGATTCCAAATCTCCAATGTTGATTGTGGGCCATATGTTAGCACTAATTATATAAATGAGACTTGGTGGAAATGTGACATGCTAAGCATTCTGAGCTTAAGGAATTATCTAAATGAATTCTAGCTTGAGTTAGTGCTGGCAGAGACAAGGAAATGCGGGTGCAGGTTTTGAGCAGATGTTAACAGGTCTGCAAGGCTCTTCATTGTCTTTATTTGTCTAACTATAAGGACTGCTGATGGAACATTGTGTCGGATATTTTAAGGTGCCATTTTCCTGAAAATTGCATTTTGTACCTACAGATGGATCCATATTCTGAATAAGCAGAATGGAATGACAGAGTATCAGAGGTTAGACTCTGCACTCTTTTGTGCATTTGAAAACTTAGCATTAATGGGGTCATGTGTCATGGTCATTATGTCATGGAGGCTGGAGACTTCTAGCAGGATCTTTTCTTTCAATATCTAACATTCCTAAATTTTAATTTTCAAAATGCGGGGGAGGGGATAAAGGAAAATGGTTCTGCTTTGGAGCAAGAGTGGGTAATAATATTGTGAATATTTAACACTTCTTCTGTGTATAATAATTAAGGAAAATATTGCCTTGGAATATGTTGACAGAAATGGCCGGAGGAGTTTTGGGACCCTAAATCCTGTCACAATTGCAGTCCAACTCCTTCCCTTTACCTGGATGTTGTGAAGTCTTAAACAGAACGACGATTGCCTCTTTCAGAGTCCATGGCAGACATCACATTCTTGTTTCTCTTGCTCACAGACTTCCTGAGGTTTGTCTCACTGCCTTGTCTTCTCATTTGTTCTCTACAAACTTTGATCCCCTTGGGGATGTCAACTCTGCTTTTTCTTTCTCAAACACAGAGTCTAGTGCTTGACATACACTAAATGTTTCCTGAACATGCTGCTGGGTCATAGAAATAGCTAATGTTTGTAGAGGACTCTACTATGTATTAAATACTTGACTGACAGTACTCCATACTGATGTATTCCTAGATGGGTGCTGCTTTTGTAGTTTTAGCGATATGGAAACTAAGGCTAAGAGAGATTACTCAAACAATTTGTCTACAGTCCCACACATAGAAGTAATTAGAGCTAGAATTTGGACCTAGGAATGTCCAGCCTTGTGCTTGGCATTTGGTCATGCAGAGTATGCATTTCATCTTTTAGACACTCTGTGCCAAACTGGTCATCCTCAAATCTGGATCTCAGTATATTCTCAAGGTTTGATGAGTTTCCTTGGTTGACTTCTTCTGCACTTGTTATGCAATTGTTTTTATTGCAGTGGTAACCTGAATAGAATGGATATTAGTGTATTCTTGATCATCTGGATGGCCATATTGTGACGATGCTGACTATGATGTTAGTGCAAACTAGTACGACTTTAGCAGCAGGTCATTACTCAGGGAAGAACAGAGACGGACTAGATGTGAAGATAATGTGTATGTGCCAGTGAAGGTTCAGCAACAGTAAGGGTTCAGAAAGATTTAAATAGAAAACAGGAGTGGGAAAGATGAATTTCTACAGAGCACAAAGCAATGGTGAAGTGACAATGCCATAGGAAAGATGCCCTTCCAGTTGGGACACACTCACATGGGAAATAGTGACATAGTTTTGATAAAACCAGTATTATCTATTATGATAACATTATGTGGTTAATTTATTTTTTGTAGTCTCATGAGTTTGATTTGTTTTCATAAACTTCTTTTGATTTTATGGCTAGAGTGTACTTCACACATAAAGATTTTCCAGTTTCATGTTTATACATATTTAAATCTGTCAAGATTTTGGGGAGGGAGCTGTAGTGTTCTTTTTTTCTCTTTCCCTTTAAAGGGCCTTTATACTCTTTGAGGTGAGAGTTGGCTACATAAGTCTTTGGGCATCAAGTGATCCCCAGGGATTGAACTGAAACTAGATCAGGATAACAGCAGTGTGTGTGAGCATGTGACACGTGTGTGTGTGCACAGGTGTGTGCATGTTTATGCTGTGTGTGTGTGCATGCGTGTGCATGTGTGTGTGCCTATGTGCATAGGCCTGCTAACACTGCAAAACACAAAGGGTGGTAGTGAGAGTTTGGAGGGGAATGTTGACCAGCATCTCCTAGTGCCTACCTATTTTGATCTCAATTCAAACAACAGTTCATGAAGCAGCTTTCCTCTCCCAGATGATTCTTCCTCTGAGTGTCTTGTTTTTCCTATTCCTATAGGACCAAATAAAGCATATTTACAAAGTCTTATTCTTGTATATTCTCTTTTGGCAAGAATTTGAAGGGAATTCACTTGGCGTATTCGATCACTACAACATTTTT
The DNA here is from genome assembly GCF_000164805.1 of Carlito syrichta. Lineage (NCBI taxonomy): Eukaryota > Metazoa > Chordata > Mammalia > Primates > Tarsiidae > Carlito > Carlito syrichta. The sequence goes on from NW_007248075.1 coordinate 139,101, forward strand.
ATATGTTGGCCTACAGTCACCAGATGGCAAACCTGAACAGAGATGTATTTCTTGTTCATTTTGACACCTTCTACAACTCCCTGCGGCTTTTACTTTTCTCTGAAATCAGTGAGGTATCCACTGGGCTTAAGGATGGTAGCCAAGGGGGCCATCATCACAGATAGTATTCTGCTTTCATTCTGATAAGTCAACCTCCAAAGTTTATCTACCATATATTCTCTTTCCTCTCCTCTCCCTTCCCCTCCCCTCCCCTTTTCTTTTCTTCCTTCCTTCCTTCCTTCCTTCCTTCCTTCCTTTCTTTCTTTCTCTCTTTCTTTCTTCTTTCAAGTTGAGGGTCTTACTCTCTTGCTTATGCTGGAATTCAGTGGCACAATCACAGCTCACTGTAGCGCTGATCTCTTGGGCTCAGGAGATCTTTCTGCCTCAGCCGTCTGAGATGCTGGGATTACAGGTGCATGCCACTACCCCCAACTATCTATCTGTCTGTCTGTCTATCTATCTATCTATCTATTCTTTTTCTTTTTATTTTTTGTAGAGACAAAGTCTTACTATGTTGCCTAGGATGGTGTTGAACTCCTGGGCTCAAGTACTCCTGCTGCCTATGCCCTCTAAAATGCTGGGATTACAGACGTGAACCACCGTGCCCCCATGTGCTCTCTTTGGAATTTACTGACTCTAATTTCTCAAGCCATCTTCAGAATTCCCTACTGTCTTGCTGAGTAAGCTTTATTGAAATTCAAATGTTTTTAGAGTTGATGGACAATAGAGTATTTTTTTTCTCAAGTTGAGTGTTAATTTTATGAAAACTCAGCTAGTTTGAAGTGATAATTAAGTAACGGAATCCATTGCCTTTAGAAACTAAGAGGCAGTGGGAAGTTGAGGATAGTCAGTACAAGGTAACCAGGTTCTATCCTTTCTTTTCAGGATGCTTTGCAAATATGGTTACTAAGCTGTTTCTAATCCAGGTGTTTCTGCTATAACACAATGCATGTGTTCTTGGAAAAAACCTAGAGTTCTGATAGATGATTTGTTAATAATGACAAGGCTCATGGGAAACAGAACAGACCACTCAAAAGATAAGCAACTTTGTACTCGTAACATGAATAAACCTAATTGAAAATTAACTTTCATGCCATTGAAAAGATGTGCTAAGTTTCTCATAAAGATGTGCTTGATATATATGAAACTTTACCTTTAACAAAAATGTAAGTAACTTGACAGAAGCGTTAAGGCTGCTGAGTTATGGAGATAAGACTGAATGGGGAGAACCTTGTGGATAAGCCTTTTCAAGACAAGACCTGTGGCCAAATTATGCCAAGGAAGAGAAACATGGGTGAATTGTATAGAGTACAACATTCTTCCACAGCTTTCTGTATTAGAATATCTTATATTCAACTGCCATGACTAATTGCAAAATACTAATGTACTTAGAAAAGTCATATGTGAACCTACATAGTCTGCCTTAAGATGACATCATTTCCCTGCTTATCAATCCTATAGTATTAATTTGTTTTACAGATGCACGGTTTGTAGCAAAACAGACTGAGTTTATCAGGATATTGAAAAGATAATTCGCCCGACTGAATCTTGGATGGTCTGTGTGTGAAGAGGAATGTCACTTCATTTTGAGACATAGAGCACGTGTAAATCATAAAGTCAGACTAAGGGCGCCTGAGGTTATGAGCCAACATGGAAACATGGAATCTTCATTTATGGTGCTCCAGGGGGACACATTGTTATGGGTGTAAGGAGAGCTCACAAGTACAGATGACTTTCATCCTTCATTGATAGTGGCTTGTGGCAAAGATTCTCCATCCAGTCTGGCACGGGAAGAGTAGCATGTTTGGTTTCATGACTCTAACAAAACATGGTCTTTAGCCATCATGATTCAAAGAGGAAGGAAGGAAGTTAAAGCCACTTGAGAGACCAGATTCATAAGTCAAACAGAACTGAAATCCGGTCCAAACACTAATGTTAATGGTCCTATATGACTCCAGCTCCATCATATAGACTCTTGTCTCCCTCTTTATATCGATTAAATACACACTTCAGGAAGATTGTTGTTAAGAACAGGGCAAGGCTTTGTAGAGCTTCATAATATCACCTATCTTTTTTTCAGAAGGTGGCTAAGTAAGTAACACACATAAGATATCTTCTGCTTAGAAGCTCTCTCTGCTCCATCTAGACAAGTATCCACTTGGTGTTGTCTTTGCCGTAGTTCACATAGAACCCCTGACCCATGGCTCATCTCTCAGGCAAGCTGCCTGGGGGGGAGTTATGCTCAGATGACTGAAAACTGATGAAGGGGTCTTTGAGGAGGAAGCACTGGCACCCCCGGAGCCAAATAACTAGCTGTGCCCACTCTAGAGTAAGACCGGGTATAGGAAGCAGACTTCCTTGTGTACAGTGATGGAAGAAGTTCAGGCAGAGGGGAGTCATGGAGATGCAAGAGAAGAAATACGGATATGGCCAAAATTGGGGGTTCGAGTCCTGGATCCTCTATTTCCTAGCTGAGTGACATTGGAATTATTTTTTTTCCCTGTAAAATGTAGAAAGTTGACCAGTCAGAATGGATAGAAGATGAAAAGATGTTTGTTCATCCCCATCCTTCCATCAGTTCTTTTTCTCTCAGGCTAGGAAACCTCTAGAGCTGCTTTTCTATGCATCCAGATCAAAAGAAAATTTAAGAGGAGAAAATATTCTTATGTTGTGCTTATCATTTAATCCTCTATCCACATAACCCCAGCAATCACCTCTCCCACCTACTTCTGGTGGAGCAACACTGTCTTAGTGGCCGTCTCTTCTGCAGAGCAAGGTCAAGGAACATGCCCTGATCCTCCTGGAGGACTGGGACCTTCCCAGCCCTGGGTCCCATTCGACCAAGCACCTGTAGACTTGGGAACCCTCCACTTCCTCCTCCTCATCTCTTAGACCCATAGCTGTCCAATGTCCAAGCAACAGTTCTAATGCCCACTGTAGAAGACGAGCAGAGCTCTTTCTTTCTGGTGACCTCACGTGGCAGGGTGTCAGCTGACTGGGAAGGGACAGGCATCGACTCTCTTGCATCTGTGTTGCAGATGGAGCCCAAAGGGAAAAGTGTCACAGAAACACACATTTGTCCTGGTCCTAGTTGATGTGCGCATCCCAAGGACCTACTGTGGGATAGGAAAAAATATAATTCTCCCTTTCTCCCAGAATAGATTGTAGACCCCCAGCTCACCTACTTGGAAGAGGGTGACCGGTGAAACTGATGGTCAGATTGGAGGAAAGGCGAACTGTCGAGATAAATAACTTTGTGGCAATTTAAAGTAGGTAAAGTGATTTCACATTTATACTTTTAGACTTTCCCCAAGGACATTTGTTAGAATGTTAAAAATTAAAAACGGAATGTCCCGATCAAATTTTGAAGTGAGGAAATAGACTTCTTGAATCCTTTGATTCAATCTCAGATTTATTTAGGTCTTTATAAGCATTCCTGGGATTTTTCTCAGCGCAAGACGTTATGCTATAGTTTCTGAGCTAGAATAAACTACTCTTTAATTCCAAAAACTAATTTATAAATTGAGTCATAGGATGAATTTGATGTTTTCCTTTCATTTTTCCTTCAACATCCAGCAACTGGGTAAAACAAACCAAAAAAATACTAGCTTAGGTTGGCATGGATAGGAAACTGACCCAAGGATCGCCAGCCAACCCTATTTTTGTGCTTTTGGCTCACAGCCAACAAGAGAGAAGGGTGAAAGGGCAGATTACAGCAGTTGCAACAGTGTGTAACAAAAATATTGTGTCATTGAAATGCTAATGTAGGTGAGCATCACCTTGTAAAATTCATATTGTTGGGAAGCAAGCCTAACCACTTGAATCACAAAGACTGATTTTTATGGGAGACCTCTCATTTTATTCTTTAGGTATTTCATTTTCATTCTGTGTTTTCTTTGGAATTAATAGAACCTCTTAAAAACTGCTGTCTATAAATTTTCTCTCCTACATATGTCTCGAAACAGTTTCATTTCTTCATTTAAAACATTACACCCATTTCAAAATGCCCTATTTTGTATTTAATTCCACCATCTCATATAAAATACATGTTCTTCACATAATTATGTAAAAATGGGTTTGCAAATGCCCTCGAGATCCCTGTGATGGGCACATTATGGGATTCTAAGTAATAATAATCTCCTGTTTACATGAGGCCTGATTTTCATGCCAGTTTTTTACACTTTAATATATCCAGAACACAGCTTTGCTCAAATACGTTAGTTTATTCGGGTCCATGAAATGCTTTGAAAATGTCACAGATTAGTTCGCCTGGCAAAATGCCCATCTACATTTGATATTTTAGAGGCGAACATAATGGAGTCAGAGATGAGAACCTTTGTTGTCCTGTTCTCTGTGAACACAGCTAAACAAAGCCCAGCAGGGATACCAGGAGACTTAAGGTGTAGGCAGGAGAGGAGAAAGCAGGCAAAGAAAAAATAAACTGGAAGAAAAAAAATGTAAGTCATTAGACAAGAAAAAGAAATGGTATTATACTACATAAATATAAAAATGAGATCTTGAGCATGCCATGGGCAATTAATAAAAAGGACCAGGTGTGGTGGTAGTTAATACCTATAATCTCAACACTTTATGGGACTGAAGTGGGAGGATCACTTGATGTCAGGAGTTCATTACCAGCCTGGGCAACATAGCAAGACCCCCATCTCTCCAAAACAATTTTAAGGATTATCTGGGCATGGTAGCTTGCACCTGTAGTCCCAGCTACTCAGGAGGGTGAGGCAGGAGGATCACTTGAGCCCAAGGAGTTTGAGGCTGCAGTAAGCTGTGATCCCATCACTGCACTCCAGCCTGGGTGACAGAATGAGACTCTGTCTCTGAATGAATGAATGCACATATGTAGGCATAGTGTAAAGCAGTGATTTTCAAAGTGTGTTTCCTGGACCAGCAACTTCAGCATCATCTGGAAACTTCTTAGCATGACAAAGAGTACCCTTCCCACCTCTCCCACTGGATCAGAAATAATGGGTAGGATCCAGAAATCTGTCTGAACAAGCCTCCCAGGCGAGTCTGATATCATTTAAGTTTGAGAACTGCCAGTCCACTGAAGGTTCCAGCAGTGTCCATACAGCACGTGCAGTGTTTCAGAAATGATGTGTGTGCATGTGGACAGGACACCAAGCCCAGTCACAGAATGGGGAGAGTCAGACACCTGATGGCCAAGTCAATGACAAGCAGAGCCCAGCTAGATCTATGGAAGTTGTTCCCTCTGGAGAAGATGCGATGAAGATACCTTTCCCGTGCACATTAAGCAAACAGATGACAACAGTTGAAGGAACCTTGTGAAAGGCATGGAGGAAAGCTTGTCCAACAGAGAGTTTTGTGTGCTTACACTCATGGCAGGGCCAGTGACGGGAGGGCAGCAGTGACTCAAGGTCAAGATGTTACAACTGAGGCAGAAAGGAGGCTCCATGGAGAAGACACTGCCTGTGCAGAGGAGGAAACACCCTCGGAAACTGAGTGTGAGTCTTTGCGTCCAGGGTCTAGGGGTTGAGGAGGCCACAACCAGGGACCAGACCATGTGTGCAGGGTGGATGAGTCAGCCTGTGTCCTAGGGCCCTGGACACCCGGGTATGAAAGTTTCAGTCCTGAGAGCGATATGCTTAGGGTCTGTGAGGATTAAGTGAGTGTTATATAATGTTTGCTGAGAAGTGTCATGAGATGAGTGTTCCCGATGACAAAGTTTTATGTCCCATGATAAGTGGGATCTATAATTTCATACAGTTCCCTGCTGGTCAACTTTCGTGGGGCTGTGGAACTTGTCTCTGGCACACTCACTTTGCAGCACCTGGCAATGATCTGTTTCAAAAGGACTTGTCCATAGGAACTTGAGAGAATGAAAATCATTAAGTCGCTGGGCTCGGTGGCTCAGCCTGTAATCCCGCGACTTTGGGAGGCTGAGGTGAGTGGATTGCCTGAGCCCGCGGGTTCGAGACCCGCCTGGGCAGCGAGACCTCATCTCTACAATAAATCAAAAAATCAGCTGGGCGTGGTTGCACATGCCTGTAATTCCGGGCTACTGGGAAGGCTGAGGCGGAAGGATCGCCGGAGCCCGGCGGGTCGAGGCTGCGGTGGCCGGGAGCGGCCACTGCAATCCAGTCTGGGCGACCGAGTGAGACTCCAACTCAAAAAAAGAAAAAGAAAAAAAAGAAAATCCTTAAGTCAATAGGACAGCAGTGCCGATTACCCACCCCCACGAGAGGCAGAAGTTTCGAGATGCCGCTCCTGAGATTATTCAATCCCTTCTTTAATGTTCATAAACATATTCAGGTTAAACAATCGATTGATTAACCTTGAGTCCTTCACGCCTGGGGAGTGATTATCACAACATTTTGCTATTTGTTCTGCTAGACACAAACAACCAAGGAAGCCCTTTCCATAACTTTCCTTTTTAAAGGTAGCATTTGCAGCCAGGCTTGGTGGTGTGCACCCGTAGTCCCAGCTCTTAGAAAGACTGAGGTAGGAAGATCCCTCGAGTCCTTCAAAATTGCTTGTCTATAGGTATTTGAGAGAATGACAATCATTTAGTTGATGGCAAACCAGTGCCAATGACCCCCAAAAGAGGCAGAAGATGTGAGATGCTTCTCCTTAGATTATTCAGTGCCTCTTTTTATGTTCATAAATATATTTAGGTTAAACAGTCTATTGATTTACTGTACAGATAAAACCAAGAGGGATTTGACTCATCTTTGCTTTCTTGTGAAGAATAGTTTCTGCTGATTGCAGTTACAGGAAACAAGGAACTACCCCCTTGCTATATGCAGTGTGCTGCAATTAGCCCTGTATTTTGGGGAGTGATTCTCACAGTATTTTACTGTCTGTTCGGCCAAACACAAACAACTAAGTCAGCCTTCTCCATAACTTTTCTTATTTAAAAGTAATATTTGTTGCCAGGCTTGGTGGTATGCACCTCGTGTCCAAGCTATGTGAGAGGCTGGGGTGGGAGTATCTCTTGAGCCCAGGAGCCCTGGGTCACGTTTACTTCTTTGGTAGTTTAAATGTAGGCAGTGTTTAGAGAGATGTATTCTAATCGACATTTTCATTTTGGATTAACTGAGTGGACTCTTCTCTAGCTTTACAGAATTAAATACACATACCTTTCTTGAGATGTCTAACTCGTTTTTGACCCCCCTCAAGTATTCTTTTCTAAGGTTTCCTTTCCTAAAATTCATTCCACTCTCTGCCACCCTCCAGCACTAACCCCTTCCCACCACATAGTCCTTTGTCTAGATCAAATGGCCTCTCCTTGGAGTCCCTGAAGGGAAAGACAGCTAGGGCTAGTCCCCAGCCTCTGACTCAGTGCATGGCATGGCTAGGTGCTCTATAGATGTTCATTAAACCAATTAATTGCTCCTGGAGACTGTTCTACGTACCTGCTTTTTGGAGCTGTTCTTTCTCCCATTGTCTCCTTCACCTTCTTTTCTCTCCTTCTCCCTAATGGATTCATTACAAAGACATTAAACCCAATTCTCAATTTTTCTAAACTGTCTATGTAACTCACTGAGTTATGTTAAAAGGTAACAACCCCCCACAGTAAAACAACTTTTGGGAATTTTTTGGCGTCAGAAGCTGCATAATTTAGGGACATAACATAGCTCACAATACCTATTCTTTGTGAAAGAATATTTATATAGTATATCCTATTGAAACAATCTATTGTGGCAAAAACTTTTAAAAAAACCCTTTTTGGTTGTTTAGTATTAAGTGGACTCTATTTAGCTGTTACTCCTTCCAGGGAGACCTCATAGAAAGCAGGAGTTGGGCTTCGGGGGCATATAGATGTTTGGAGATAAAAGAGTTCATGGGCAGGGTTTCATGAAATTTGAATGTGAAGTGGTATTATGCATCTCTTTCATTTAAATACCCTAAAATGAGTAATTCACTCTCTAGAACATTTGATAAAAATCCTTGGAAGTTTGCCAACAGCACGGTGGGAGGAAGAAATGCATATTCAAAAGGAAATAAGGAAAAAAAAGAAAAAATTAGGATGCAAAACCCTGAAAAAGCAACCTCTACCTGATTTATTTTCTAAAATGAATGGAAACATCTTGGTTAGAATTGCTTTAAAGGACCAGGGCCTCTCTTAGGACCTGAAGCAATGCAGTCTTCTGGAAACACGGGTACATTTAAGAAAGGACCCAAGAACACTTTCTTTGCTTTGTGTTCACCTCAGGCGACAGACCCCATGAACTAGAAGCTTGGTGCTGGAGTGTCAAAACACCTACCTGCAATGGTTACCGTTGCCATAGAGATAACTGTATGATAGATAGTTAGATGATAGACAGACACTGAATAGATAGTAGATAAATGATCTCATATGTCAGAAGAGGCCTTTGTGCCTAGGAAATTACAGAAATTTTTTTTTCAAAAACAATTCTTCTGTCAAAATCAAAAATAGAATTCTCTTTGCTGTACTCCCACCCTATATACATTCTCCTGCTCTTCCCAAGCCTTTTCTGATCACATTTGTGATGTGCTACACCCGTTCGGTTTCTACTTGACTTCTTGTCAAGGAAGTTAACTTTCTTCAAAGGGTTGAATGCTACCGGTGCTGGGGACGAGGGGTAGACACATGACCACCAAGGTTTCTTTATTTTATAATACATAAGACTTAGTTTATTCTTCTTATTTTTCTGTTTAGTACTCAGGTGAATTTTGTGTCTTTTTCCCCGGCCTGATTTCTTACTTACTGATTTCTCCCTTTCTCTTTCTTTATTTTCCTGTTTCCCTGCACTCTCTTTTCCATCAGTGTCCCTCTGACTTTCCTGCCTCATTGTTTTCTGCCCGTGTTTTTTATGGGTACCTCTGAATTATAGAAATTCTACACTTCTGCCAGGTGTGAGCGCACATGGTTCTTGAATTGACAATGAACAATTTCAACAGATACATATGAGGGGAACTCAAAAAAACCTGGAATTTATGTAGAAAAAATTGTGACGACTGGGGCCAGTCTCCAGGATCACTGAAAGATAAAGAGTGTAGGGACCAAGAGAAAACATTCCCTGCTCTCTGAAAATCTACTGACAAGAGGCAGATTAATAGGAGAAAAAGCATATACAGTTTTATTTTGATTTATACAGCAAGGAGGAATCCCAGGAGAATGATTACCCAGAGAACCCCATGTAGTACAGACGTTTCTATGCCCTTTTTCAGAGGGGTGGAAAAAAGCTAGGAAAGACAGAGGATCACTTATTCTCACATTTAAGCTTCAAAATACTCTTTGTTTGATGCAATAGACCTATTGAGACACTTTTTCCCCTGCTCAAAACCGTTTCGAACTTGTCTGTGTCCATGCCTTTCAGTGCTTCTGCTAGTTTTTGTTTCACCTTTTCCACATCGGCAAAACGTTTCTCTTTGAGGACTTTTTTCTTCCTGGGAAACAAAAAAGTCAGTTGGGATGAGACTGGATGAAAAGGGAGAGTGGAGCATGGGGGTCATGCTGTTTTTGGTTAAAAACTGCTGAACACTCAGTGTGGTATGGGCAGGTGTACTTGTAAATCGTCCATCACGAAATGGGCAAACACATTGAAAAAAATCTCCAAAAAATTTTCACTGAATCTGAATGCAGCCTCTCACAGCAATGCTAGCTGGTCCACTGATGCCGATAGATTCCTAGGACACCTAGCAGGGAAGCCTGTACTACAAGAGGCCCACCCTCCAAAAAATAATTCTGTTTTTTTTTGCCCCCCCCATATACTTCTGTTCAAAATGATGGTGGGGGTAGAACCTTGAGAAGCCACTTTAGAATTTGTCATCTGTTGGCCTGGATCACTGAAAGGACTTTGCACAGTAAGTGAATAAGAATGGAGACTACGTCCTGTTATTTCTCTGCACTGCAACCTGACAGCCTGAAAAATCAGACCCTAATTTATGTGCCTCTGTGCAGCAACTGAGTCCTGCATTGTGTTAGAAGCCATGGGAAATTCTGAAGAAATCACAAGTTGAGATGTGCTCCCTGGGGCAGCTTTAGAAAATCGTGGAATAAAATCAGTCTTCTCATTTCGCAGATTAAAATGTTGGGGTGCAGAAAGCTTGTGATTAGCTGAAAATTTTACAGTGATGATTCCATGAATCTAGAACCTAGGGATTCTGACTTATAATCAAGTGACTGTTAAAGTCCATGCCATTACAGAAAGGTGTGAAAGAGAATAGAATAGAAAGGGGTGAGAATGAGAGAAGGGAGTCATTACTACTGATGTAGCAGAAATTTAGGCCCTTCCTCAAGTTAGAGGAAAGTAGAGAAGGGAAATGGTTTTGGGGTTTTTTGAGTTTGGCTCTTACTCTGTCACATAGACTGGAGTGCAGTGACATGATCACAGCTCATTACAGTCTCAACCTCCTGGGCTCAGGCATCCTTCCACCTCAGTCTCCCAAGTAGATGGGACTACAGGTATGCACCACCATGCCTGGCTGCCTGGCTTGCTTATTTATTTATTCATTTGGTCATTCATTTATTTATTTTTAAGAGATGAAGACATACTATGTTGCCTAGGCTGGTCTCTTTGAACTCCTGAGCTCAAACAATCCTGCTACCTCGGCCTCCTAGAGAGCTAGGATTACAGGCGTGAGCCACTGCACCCAGCTGCAGAAAGGAAATCATTCTAAGATAAAGAATGTAGGGACCAAGAGAAAATATTCCCTATGCTTTCTGAAAATCAACTGACAAGAGGCAGATTAATAGGAGAAAAAGCATACACAGTTTTATTTTGATTTATATAGCAAAGAGGAAGCCCAGGAGAATGATTACCCAAAGAACCCCATGTAGTACTGATACTTATATGCCCTTTTTCAGAGGGGTGGAAGAAAATTGGGAAAGATAGCGGATCCTTTAGGGAGTCAATCATTAGGGAGAAAGAATGGACCAGGAAGTGGGAGACAGATATTAGGGAAGGGGAGGGCGGAGCCGCACAGGGTCGAAGTGTGTCTTATAATGTAGATAAAGGGCACCAGGAAATCTCTCAGAGCTGCCTTCTGGATAAGTGAAATGTCTGTGTGGCCATGGTGGTGGTTACCATTCTTTTCTTCTGAGGTTGATCGGGGATCTTTCTAAGTTGTTTAATGAGATTCCTAGGGAGGGAGTCTTAGGACAATTGCACTTGGCTGACTTAGTCAGGTGAGGAAATTCTGAGTCTTTCCAGAGACATGGGAATTGGGGCAAGAAAGATGAAAGAAAACTTGGTTCTGAGGCCTTCCCATGTTCAAAGCTGTCATCATTCTGACATGCCGTATTGTGGAAGAATCATTCTCTGTGTCCCAATAAAAGAGACATTGAAGTTCATTCTGAGGAGGCTAAGAGAGGAGGGCGACAATGGATTTAATAATTAGATACAGTTCTAGGTCTAACCTTTTTATTTCTCAAATGTGGATAACAGTATCTTCGTCACGGGTCAGATGTTGTGATTGACAAAGTAACCTAGAGGTCTTAACATATAGCATGTACTCAACAAACAGCAACTATTGTTGTTTTGGGTGTGTGCCTGATCTTTCTTTGAAACCACCTCATGTGAAGAATAGTTAACTTTCCAGCATCAGTGGTCTGGAGTTGCTGGGGCTGATTTGAAACACATTGAAGATTATTGAAGTACAAACGAATTCTGCCTGGCTCTGGACCAAGGATCTGAAACTGGCCTCAAGCGGTTTGCCTCTTGTCGTTGTAATCTCAGACATAATTTGTGGCTTGAAACCGTACTCTGGGAGGGTAACATATAAACAAAATGACTATTTGCCAAAAATGAATCACTGCCACATGCGTAGAAATACCTGTAGCTTGGTCTCAATTCTGATGAGGATTAATACATTGAATCTTCTTAATGTTGTGGTGACTGATCCTGGTTATGGTTCATACAAAGGTTTAGGAAGTGAACTTCAGTCAACTTCTCTAGAAAACAGACTAACTGCAGGATATTTGTACACAGGAAAATTACTGGAAGGTTCTCGTGGGTTCTATGCCTACAAGGGAGTGAGAAAAGCTTGACCAGAGAAGGAGGAATTTAACATCATTGCAACAGCCAGTGCGGTTCTCTGCCAATCCCTTGAATTTGTGGATTGAGACTGTTCTCTTGAATTTTCCAGAACTGAGGCGTGGATCTCTGCTCTTCATACCACTCTACTATAGATGCTGGCTGTCCCTGGAGAGGAGGAATGACATTTAGCAAGGTGTCTTCTGCTGAGGGGAATTGCCAGAGAGGGCCAAGACCATCAACAGACAGCACAACCGGGCAGCAGGGGTCCCAACTGTCTCACTTCTGAAGTGGGACCCAGCAGAAGCACCACTAAGCCCTAGTCACCTTCTGACTATGTCAGAGCAGCTTAGAAGGTGTTGGTTTTCTGTTTTCTGGATACTATGAGTCCTAGGAGAAGGGCTGACAGCCCTTAGACCCCAAATGTATTATTATATTGTCCTTCCCTAAGAAATTTAGCACCACCTCCTTTGAGTCTTAACAGAAATCATTATTTTATAACAAAGAACCTAACTGGAAACTTTGACTGACGGTAGGACCGTCAGAACTGTCAGACTGTGGAACTGGAGAGATGTCAAATGTCCTCCTGGTTTTCTTTAGCATTCTGTTGGGAGAGTGACCAGAGAAAAAGATCCAGTGTAAACAACTAGAACTGTGAAGAAGGGCTGGACTTGGTGGTCAGCCTGTCGTCCCAGCAGTTTGGGAGGCCGAGGCAAGTGGATTACCTGAACTTGTGGATTCGAGACCAGCCCAGGCAACTTAGCAAGACCTCATCTCTACAATAAAATAAAAAAATTAGCCAGGCATGGTAGTGCACGCCTGTAGTTCTGGCTACTTGGAAGGCTGAGGCGGAAGGATCACTGGAGCACAGCAGGTCGATGCTGGGGTGGCCCAGCATGCCACGGCACTCCAGTCTGGGCAATGAAGTGAGACTCTGACTCAAAAAAAAACAAAAAACTGCAAAGAAGGAGGAAAGACTAGTTCTAAGTTAAGCCGTGCTTATTAACAGAGTTTGAAAATCAACATTGTTATTCAGATGCTTTGAGTCTTAAAACTAATCTATCATCTTAATTATTGGGAGGTTCCTTCCCAGAGTTCTTGGCTGATTGTTAGAATTTCCAGGTAATGTATTCAAATTTGATCCCAGTTTGTATACCTTGATTCAAGACAATTCTAGTGCTCTAGTGTTCTGTCTCTAGAACAAGCTATTATCTTCTTATATATTCACTTGGAGTTTACACCCTCCAGTTCTTTGTGTTCAATCTCATCTCCATTTCTTTATGTAATAATTTCTGCTTCTGCATAATGGAATTAGCCCAACTCATTCATTCATTGCTTGAACAAAGGTAAACTGTTTGATATGACTAAGTTAAAGCATATGTAAGTAGTGTGTTGAGTGCCCAAGACAATTTGGATAATTCACTCTTAACCCTGCTCTTGATACCAAATACTTTTTACCAGCAATGTTATTAATAACCAACATTGTTCCCCCCATGGTCAATTGCTTTGCTTAAAAGACACTTTTTAAAGGAAACTGAACATTGCTGAAGTAGAGCTAAGCTCCTGGCACTTCTCCCTCTCTGCTCATCTGCCCAGCAGCTGTATGTCCCTAACAGTGCGTACTTGCTGGAACCATTGATAAATTCTATTTTTCAGAAAGCGGCACTGTCTTTCCCTCAGTTGCCAAAGACAGAAATGTGGGAGTCATCTTCAATGAATTTTTCTCCTGTACTTTGTGCATGTAATACGTTACCAATTTGTACCCATTCTTCCTTTGAAATGTCTCATCTGTGTCTTATTTTCTACTTCCACTATCTTGCTGTGGACCCTGTTGTGTCCTAAGTAGTTACAGTAATAGGGAAATCTTGTACTTGGCTTAACCCATTCCAGTCACTAGCATGAGAACAGTCTCAAATAAATCCTTCTTTGTTCCCTTTTCAACTCCCCAGAATAGGCTTTAGATATAAGACTATTAATTAATCAAATGAAACATAGGGTAAAAAGTATTAGTTGGCTCACGGCTATAATCCTAGCACTTTTGGAAGCTGAGGTAGGAGGATCATTTGAGCCCAGGAGTTCGAGACCAGCCTGGGAAACATAGTGAGACCTCATCACTTCCCCAAAATCAAAGAATTAGCCAGGTGTGGTGGTACACGCCTGTAGTCCTGGCTAATCAGGAGGCTGAGGAGAAAGGATCGCTTGAGCCCAGGAGCTGGAGACTGTGGTGAGTCGTGATTATGCTACAACACTTCAGCCTGGACAACAGCGTGAGACCCTGACTCCAAAAAGGTATTATTTTCTTATCAGGCTCAATGTTTAAGTACTTGGAGTTCTTACAAGTACAGATACAAGTTATTTTTCCCTTTTATGCTTTATGGAAAGAATCTGTCAAAATAATTCCCTATTTGATTGATTCTAGAATTTAGTATAATTTTCTAATTCACTCACTGGGTGATTTTGTTAGGTTTGTTTTCTCCTCGAATCTTTCCAGCCACTACTTCCATTTGTATCTTGTATGGAAAGGAAGGCCACTCAGTGGATCTCAGGTAAGGGATGTTCACCATAGGACTACACGTGGGGTAAAAGGGAAGACAGGGTCCAGAGAATAGGAGCCACCATGCATTGCAGACTCGGGGAGAGTGAAGCAGAGGACTGATCTGGACGCAGGGTCGCTCTGAGAGTACCTCGTGCTGTAGGGTGGGCATTACTCAGATCAGTGGCCAGTCGGTGGATTGGCTGCTCTTGGGTCAGGTGCCCATCTGACGTCCAGTCAGATGTTTGGGAAAGGCAGGTGCAGCATACAAAATGTGGCTGCCTATGATATGGGCAGCAGTCAATCCCCTTAGAAAAGAGTGCGCAGACAGGGCGAAACATGATTCTTATCTCCAGCATAATTCCAACAGTTCCTCCTCTTCTCATAATTTGGTATTTATACCATACAGATAAAATAGATGTAAATAACCCCCAAGATGATAATAGAACAAAAGCTAGCAAATGATGAGTTTTGGGATTATATTATCATCTTGGGGTTATTTACATCTACTTTATCTGCAGAATGGATTGCCTCTACCTTAGTATAATTTGATTGTAACTTCATAGGATAATTTTTATTGGTGCTTATGTTTAACAATCTGCTTCCCCAAATCCCTGAAAATTCTAGCTCTCACGAACCAAGACAAGCCGAGTCCAGCATACCCCCCAGCAGGGCTCCGGGAGCCCTAACTCAATAGCTTTGGATACTTGGATTTTTGAACTCTAGTGTCCACAGTCGTGGGTAGCAGGGAGGTGTTCAAGCAATGGACTTGTTTGAAACGTCACAGACTGAGGAGGACCTGAGCCTCCACCCAGAGGCTCAGAAGGATTTTTTTTTTTGGCCATCATGGAGTACTCAGTGAACTTTAGGATTAATAGTGTACTCAAAACTCATTCTCCTTACATGCCCTCTAATAAAAACAAGGAGAAAACTGTTCTTTCTGTTCTTAATTAGTCATTTGGTTCCCAGACGTCTGCCAAAGCAACCATAAAGGCAATTTAATTAAACAAAAAAACACAGTCATTAAAATTCTCTCACCCCCCTGATTTTTAGAAATGCACACTGCTCTCTTTAGGTTTTCTTTTTCTCCTTGTTTGTTGGGTTGGTTTTCTTTTTCTCCTTGTTTGTCGGGTTGGTGATTTTCTGTGCTTTCTTTCAGACTGACTGTAGACAGTGCTGGTTTGCATAATGAGGGGTAAACCTCAGAGAAGTGGCCACTCTGTGAGGAGTGAAGACCCCAAACATGTGTTTAATTGAATGGAAATGATAGAGTCCCAGAGTTCATAACATTTGAGACTTGCTAATAAGATGTTTCTTGATGCCCAGTGGGAGAAGGTCTTTAGTCATGAACACATATAGCCATTGTCTTGGACTTGCACTGGGATTTGTACTTGAGATTTTTTAATGTCTTTTCTAGGAACATTTTAAGTCAAGCAGGTGGCTGGAATTCAAAATGAAACAAAAAACCAGGGGATAAATTGATAATGAGATCTTTATATTCACACACACACACACACACACACACACACACACACACACACACAGTGGGGAGGGGGTTTAGAAGAAAGGAACAAGTGGAAATGAGACAAGGAGGGCAGTGCACCTACTATGTTCCAAACCCTTTAAAATTGTATTCATCTTATTTAATCTCCACAGAACGCTACAAAATCAGCATGATTATCCTTACTTTTACAGAAGTGTAGAGACTAACTTGAGATCTCTCAGTTGATCGTTGGATTTAGGATTTTGATCCAAGTCTATCTGTTCTCAAGACCAAGGCCAACCCTTCAGAGAAATGGTGGACATTTCAATCTCTCAGTAACTCACAGCCAGGGAAAAGATGGAACTGCACATCCGGAGACCTCCTTCTCTTCCAGTTTTTCTCCCCAAATCTTTCCAGTCATGACTTCAATGTGTATCTGGTTGTCTGAAAGGAAGGTCACTCAGTGGATCTCATGAAAAGAGTATTTACTAAAAGACTCCATGTGGGGAAGAGGGGCAGACAAGGCCCCGAGAAGAGTGTACTTTCTCTTCCAGGTTCTTCTGGATCTGAATACCTCTTGGTCATTGTAGTGTGGTTATGGCCTCCTGATGTTGGGGGACACACGGACCCCTAGATGCAGGGGTCCTTTGCAGCCACGATCTACCAATGAAAAGTAGGTTCTTGGCCTCTGGAACAAGGAATTGGACAAAACACGCTAACATTAAAAGGAGAGAGAGAGAAGCGTCAGACAGAAGAGGCACTACACTCCAGAGAACTTAGAGCAGGCTCCAGTGCAGGAATGAGTCAAAAGCCCGGACAGGTCCAGCCTGTGGGTTAAGATACCTCCAACTAGGGCGGTGTTAGGCAGTCATTGGATGGGCCCAGTACAAGGCAGATGAGTCAGTATGTGTTTGGCTGCGTGGCTCTGTTTCATTGGCCCATTTCAAATGTTGCTATTCACGGGAAGATTCCTACTGCAGAAAGCTGCTTCGTGCATGCTTGTATGCCCCCTCCTTCCTCATCCCGCGACAGATTCCTGGCCCCTTCTTCCCACTCTAGTGCCTGCCCACCCTCTGCTTCACTAGTTTGGGAAAGAAGCTCATCTGATACTTACATTGGAGCTTAAAGGGCATGCATCTTTGGTTATCAGAAGATTGCCTTCAAAATGTTACTTACTTGCCTCCTGTGAAAATGATATATTCGTCCGGGCTCGGTGGCTCAGCCTGTAATCCCGCACCTTGGGAGGCTGAGGTGAGTGGATTG
>NW_007248075.1:156650-198647 GCF_000164805.1 Carlito syrichta
AAAAAAAAAAAAGAAAGTGATATATTCTAGGAATATATCCATAGAGTACTGTCTGTTCACGTCAGTTATCCATCACAATGACTTTTATACATGTTGAGCTGTGTTCTTGGGAAAAATATTTTGTTGCCTGGGGAAAAAGAAATCTCACTGAAAAGATATTCTCCCAACCTACGATGAGTTCCATTCTTTTCGGTTGAGCACACATCCCGCCAGCTTGTGTGAGCATGTGCGTGCCTGTGTGTACCCACATGTTCTTGGTGTGCATGCTTGGGCCTAGAAGCAGAACAAGGCAGAGGAGGTGGCAAGAGACCATGTAGGATCATGAAAACTGTAGATACCCTCCAAGTATGCTAAATGGAAATAGGCAACCCATTGCTTCTGATGAAAACAAAACCAAAATAAAACACTGTGGTTGGGATGACTTAATACCTGGTAATGTAGCCACAACCATACATTGTGTAAAAGGATAGAAAATTATATTTGCCAGTTGAGAATTAGGCCTTGGGATCCCCCTCCCCCACTTTGGTTTGTCACGTTGACACTATCCTTTTTTTTTTTTTTTAAAGAAAATGTGGAATAAAATATTATATGATTTTATTCTCACTCATAAGCGTACCTTGAATAATTATCATAATACTGTGAGAAATGGATTGGCAGTTGTGGGAAACTTTTGATGGGGATGGAATTGGCAGTTGAGGGAAACTGCCATGGGAGGGAGGGGCACACACACCTCATCAACAAGCGTATCTGCATAATGAACATTTGTATAGCTAACCCTGAATTGTACCCCACATCTTTAAAATAAAAAATAAAAAATAAAAAATTGTATGTTTTTTTTTTAGGCAGAGTGTCTTTGGACATAAACATAGAAACGAGTGGGGTTGGGAACAGTGACTAGAAATGGCATTATGTACAAGGGAGCAGGTTATGAAATCTTGACAGTAACTGGTAGTAGGACCCATAGGAGGGCAGGACTTAACCTCCTTCCTGTAAGCCTGTTGGCTTGTTTTTTCTTTCTTTCTTTCTTTCTTTTTTTTGAGTTTGAGTCTCACTCTGTCACCCAGGCTGAAGTGCAGGAGCACATTCATGGCCACCCAGCATCAACCTGCTGGGCTTCTGCCTCATCCTTCCAAGTAACCAGAACTACAGGCACACTACTATCATGCCTGGCTAATTTTTTTTTTTTTTTACTTATTGTAGAGATGAGGTCTCACCAAGTTGCCTGGGCTGATCTCGAACTCATGGGCTCAGGCAATGCACTTGCCTCAGCCTCCCAACGTGCTAGGATTTTGTAATCCTGAGCCACTGAGCCCGGCCGTTGATTCAAATTTAGCTAATACAGCCTGTGTTGTTAAGACTATTAACCAAGAAACAGACCTGAGGAAGCATGTTTTGAAAACTGCAAAGCACTGTTGTCATTATAAGCCACCCTGCTATGATAATTATTCCTGATAAATAGGAACCTAGAATTTGACTGCAAGTTTCAGTTGAAATACCAAAGCGTTTCCGTTGTTTGATTTAATAAATAAATACTTATTGAGCATCTACTGTGCCAGGCACCCTGCTAGGATAGTTATACAGTAGCTCTAATTTTCCCCTCTTTTTCCAGACCAAGAACAAATCTTATGCAAATATTGTGCAATGAATAACTGGAAATAGAATTCACGTTCTCACTGAAGTCTTCCTAACAGACTAACGGTGTCATCGTTCAGCTTCATGGGTATTAACTGATGCTGAAATTGATAAATCACATTACAATTGGCTGTTCTCTGTATCTGAGAGAGTTTGTAAAAGCGGAATTAATTTTTTTAGATCAAGCAATCCTCTACTAATAATGGTAATAACTCTTTATCTATGGAACGAATCATTTGAGACTTTCCAGGTTGTTCAGACAGATAAATTCACTGAAGCTCACCACACTGGGAGGAGGGAGGGTAGAGCATGGCTTTCTGATGATGATGGAGGTGGCTCAACATTTTGGAAGTGACGGACCAACTCAGAACAGGGGATGACTGGGGTGGTCAGGAAACAACCTTCAGGAGGCCACTGACCACCAGCAAAGCATACAACTAAATTGGGTTAATTTGAGTTATCTACTTGAGAAAGCCATGTAACTGATTTCTACAAAAGGCCCGGGTTCGGTGGCTCAACCTGTCATCTTAGCACTTGGGAGGCCAAGGTGAGTGGATTGCCTGAGCCCGCAGGTTTGAGACCAGACTGGGCAAGTTGACGAGACCTCATCTCTACAATAAGTCAAAAAATTAGCCAGGCATGGTAGCATGTGCCTGTAGTTTCAGCTACTTGGAAGGCTGAGGCGGAAGGATCACCAGAACCCCGTGAGTCGACGCTGGGGTGGCCGTGAGCGTGCCACTGCACTCCAGCCTGGGTGATGGAGTGAGAATCCAACTAAAAAAAAAATCTACAAAAGCAAAGCATGTTGGTTTTCTATAAGTGTGCGTGTAAGAAAAAATAGCCATAACAGACTTTGTGTTCCCTTTGGGTGTCTTTTAACATATATCCTTAGGTCAGGGTTTCTCAGCCTTGGCATTGTTGGCATTTGGGACCAGATAAGTTTTTATTGTGGGAGATTGTCCCGTGCATTGTAGAATTTTTAGCAATATTCCTGGCCTCTACACACTAGATGCCAGTAGCAACCCCCCAGTCTTGATGGTCAAAGATGTCGCTAGACACTGCTGAATATCTCTTGGGAGCAAAGTCACCCCTGATTAAAAACATCTACCTTGGGTGGTACACTCGGTGATTACTGTAATGTGTCGGGCACTCTTCTAAGCCCTTTACATGTGCTAACTTTTTATTTTATTTCATTTTATTTTATTTTGAGTTGGAGTCTTACTCTGTTGCCTAGGCTGGAGGGCAGTGGCACACTCATGGCCACCCCAGCGTCAACCTGCTGGGCTCTAGCGATCCTTCTGCCTCACCCTTCCAAGAAGCCAGAACTTCAGGCATGCACCACCAAGCCCAACTAATTTTTTTTTTTGATTTATTGTAGAGATAAGGTCTCACCAAGTTGCCCAAACTGGTCTCGAACCCAAGGGCTCAGCAATCCACTCTCCTCAACCTGCCAAAGTGCTGGAATAACAGGCTAAGCCACTGAGCCCAGCCACATGTGCTAACTTATAAAGCAGCTAATTCTCATAGCTGCTTTATAAGGTAGATTTTCTTATCACCCCCATTTTGCAGATGAGGAACTGATATGCAAAGAGGTTAAGTAACAAGTAGGGGCCACCCAACTGTCAATTAATCCCTTCAGTATGCCTACAGAGCCCTGCAGTTCTAATCATGTATCCTTTTTTTTTTCTATGTAAGTGATTGGTGTCTACTAATAAACAATGCGTGCTAAAACTTTGCAGGCTTCTAGATGCCTTAGGATTTATTTTTGATACGGTTCCTATTTTTTTTAAACCAATTTGTGTTTTGATTCATTTCTGTTTTTTGAAAGCAAGTTGTTTCTTGTTCTACAGAGCATGGCCAATCTCTCCTTGGCCCCCTGGCTGTTTGAAATGGGGTAATCTCCAAGCAAGTTTCTTTGTAACATCTAGCAAAGGAGTATGTTAGTATAAATGCCAGTGAATTAATTAAAAAAGCTCTCACAAAGGCATGACACTGGAAACTCATCTATTTTTGCCCTTGGTCAGCTGTGCTATATCGAGAGCATTAGGGCCTAATGGCTCCCCTCCTTGTCATGCTCACGGTCTCTTGATCGAGTTTGCCTTCTTGTGCCTGCTTTGGTCTTACTTAGCCTCTCCTGAAAATGAGATTATTTTCCATTACGTTATGACTATTATTTGCTTAATGAACCAAATTCAGGAAGCAGAATAACTTTTAGAGCAAAACTCTCCAAATCCTGAAAAACATAGTGGCCTTGGAGAATTCCAGAAACCAGGTGCAAGCTCACCAGTTACACAAATAAGGAACATCTCCTAATTGGAGAGGAGTTGGTCAGCATGGTCAGAGGGTCTTTGCCACAGAGGAGTTTGTGCGTCCAGTCACAGAAACACACCTGTGAGAAAACACAATTAGGAACCTAGAGTAAGCTACTTTCTTCTGCTCAGAAAGCAACTTGTTTAGGTTCAATCAATAGGTAGTTAATCTTTAAAAGAAATTTCAGAGGCAAGTCCAAATGCAGTTTTGAAAAAAACAAGAAAATCTTGAACTTCCCTTTAAAGCGTCTTTTCCAGAGTTCTTGTGAATCTCGCCTTGTATATAATTGACCAGCAGAGGGCTTCCATACCTGACAAATGACACCTCAACAGAACAAAGGGGACACAGAGAATTTCTCAATATTTTATTATGGTTTTCCTTGCTTTTTTTTTTTTCTATTGTGATTACCAAAGTCCTTTCAAACTGAGTTTTTACTGAAGTACAACATACGATTTCCTTCTCAGCCCCCACATATACTATGTAAGGTATAACTAACCTTCTTTTTGTTTGTAAAAAGTAAGGCTAGAATTGTAGGGATGTCATCTTCTTACTTGGTTAGATAAAGGTTGTGCCTAGTGTCACTGATATTTTGTAGAAATTTACAAACCAAATAGATTCAGAGGAACTTGTTAATTGCAAACCCTCATTAAGAGAGAAACATCCTCTTTTTTTTTTTCTGCATACATCACGTGAAACATTAGCTTTGTTCTCGAATCTTCTGCCTGAGAGAGTATCTCTTATTAGACAACTGTTCCCCACTCCCTGTTTTATATTCTTTTTTTTTTTTTAACATTCAGGAAACTTTAGGATCTAGAAGCACACCCAAGATTGGGTAGGACTGGTGCATGATCCCTGGCAGCTTATCCTGTACACTCTCCTTGAAGTCCTCTGACAGCAGTGCCCTTCCTTCAAGGGAATTCTCTCATAGCGGGTGCTCTGGACACCCTCAACCTGGTGGGAAAGATATTTGTGGGCAAGTTTCTTAGTTTACCGTACATAGATGGCTATCATTTGTACTGGTCTCACCTATGAGCTATTTATAGTGATCTAAAGTATTGGCAACCAAACATAAGTGAAGATGAGTCGCGCTGATTCTAAAGGTTGAACTGGACGTAATTTCAGGACTTACAGAAACTATATCTCATGTAATAGATGGTGCTAGGAATTTTAGAGCCACCTTTGCTAGGATCACTTCCGGTTTAAGACAGGATTTTGTGACATCAATGTGTGTGCGTTCCTCTTTTTTTTCACTCTTGTTTTCTTGTATTGAAGGTATTTTTAACAGGCATTTTGTATCTATTTGGGTGCCCAGGAGGGTATAAAAATAAATGAATAGAATCCCCAAATCCTGGAGTAGAATTGGAAGCCACAGTGTAACAAAAAAGACAAAGTATTTGAAAACTGGAATATGTTTATTGGCGACATTTTGAGGAAGACTAATGATTTATTGTCTTTTACTCTATGGAAAAAGTAAGTAGGCTTTGTCTTCCAGGGATGTGAGTAAAACAATATGGGCAAAGTTAAAAGAACAATAAATTTGTGAATGGGGAGCCAGAATTTGCATCATGAAGAGGTGATATTTTATGATCAAGAGGAGCGTGGGCTCTGGGCCAGATGGTTCACTCGAATTCCAGCACCATCCCAAGGTCGTTGGATGACCTTCAAGTTACTTTACTTCTCTGCCCCTCGGTTTTGATACCTGTAAAATACAGGAAAATGTAGCACCCGCCTCATGCAGTTGGAAGGATTAAATGAAATAATGCATGTAAGATGTTTAGAAGGTGCCTGCTATATAGTCAAACCTCAACAAATCCTTTTGTTACTATGAGAATTTTGTGGTTCTGTCACTTTTTTTTTTGAGTCGGAGTCTCACTCTGTTGCCCAAGTTGGAGTGCCGTGGCACACTCACAGCCACTCCAACATCTGCCTGTTGGGCTCCGGTGATCCTTCTGCCTCAGCCTTCCAAGTAGCCAGAACTACAGGCATGTGCTACCACATCTGGCTAATTTTTGATTTATTGTAGAAACAAGGTCTCGCCAAGTTGTCCTGGCTGGTCTCGAACCCGCGGGCTCAGGCAATCCACTCGCCTCGGCCTCCCAAAGTGCTGGGATGACAGGCTGAGCCACCAAGCCCAGCCAGTTCTGTCACTTTTATTGGAGTTGTCACTTTAGCAG
Organism: Carlito syrichta; assembly: GCF_000164805.1. Lineage (NCBI taxonomy): Eukaryota > Metazoa > Chordata > Mammalia > Primates > Tarsiidae > Carlito > Carlito syrichta. The sequence continues at coordinate 162,767 of NW_007248075.1, forward strand.
AGTCCCAGTTTCCTCTTGCCCCCAACTCTCAAAAAAAAAGAGTAATTCAACCATATACTCTTTTTATGAGGATTAATGGAGATAATTGTGAAAGAATTTATCAATGCAAAGCACTGAAGAAAAGTAATGTGACATTAATATTACATTTTTGTGCATGTCTTAATTTTGTATTAGAAAAAAATACACAGCTTAATATGGAGAGACACATTGTTCTAGCTAGCCTCTTTAAAGTAAATGAGTTGGGCAACCTATCCACAAGTTTATAAATGCAGCTGAAGTGGCATCACTGCCTTTGAATCCTTTTTATTGTTGATATTTTAGATTGTTAAATTGTTTTTCCTGGGCACTGACCTTGGACTTTTTAATACTTAATTGTAGAGACACCACAAAGCAGAGAGTGAGCATGTAACTATTACTGGAATTTGGGATGCCAGAAGGAGGAGGGGGAAGAGACAGACTATGTTAGGTCAGCCAGGAGTAAGACTGAAGATTACTGAGAGGGGAGTTGGAGGAGAGTGATACCTAACTACTTAAAAGAAACCATTTTTAACAATGAAAGAAGGCAGTGGGTATTGGTTTGACACTTGAGCATTTTTGTTCCTATTTGTCTCCTGATATCACTTGTACAATAACAGCAGGTGGCTTGCATTTCTAACCAACCCCTCTGTCTCATTTCCCTGGTGATATTTTATGGTTTCCACACCTCGGTGTGTGTTTTTCTTAGCACACTCCTTGGTCTGATTAAGTACAGGAATGTCAAGGGTCACTTCTGCCATCATCTCTGTCTGACTTTGGTTTACGCTCCTTTCTCTCTCTTTCTCTCTCTGAAGTCTCTAATAAGAAGCAGAGCAGTAAAGAGATTGAGCAGATGTTTAACAGACCAGGATGTCTAAAGTAAGGGCTAGTCCTTTCTTTTTTTTCATTTTTATTTTTTTTGAGTTGGAGTCTCACTCTGTCACCCAGACTGGAGTGCAGTGGCTGCTCCCGGCCACTGCAGCCTCAACCTGCTGGGCTCCAGCGATCCTTCTGCTCCAGCCTTCCAAACAGCTGGAATTACAGGCATGCGCTACCATGCCCGACTAATTTTTTGATTTATTGTAGAGATGAGGTCTCGCCAAGTTGCCCAGGCGGGTCTCGAACCCGCGGGCTCAGGCAATCCACTGACCTCGGCCTCCCAAAGCGCAGGATTACAGGCTGAGCCACCGAGTCCGGCCAGGGCTAGTCCTTTAAAGAACAACAACAACAAAATTCACATTACATTTTTATCTGTTAGGTTATCAGTATGAATTCTTAATTATCCTGTAGATAACTGTAATGTGTTGATATCGTTCAGATGGTTGATATATCCATTAGTAATATCCTGCAGGCTTCTACTGTATTGAACCATGTACTCTGCCCTGAATTCACCATACATTTTCACTTTTCCATACTTTGCTCATTTTGGAATGCTTTCTATCATGAAAGTCACAAACCAGATGCCCGTATGCAAAAGTAAATTTGTTGATATATTTCATTTGCTTTGATTTGAATTAGGTACATATATTTTTTTTTTTGTTTTTTTTTTTTTTGAGTTGAAGTCTCACTCTGTTGCCCAGACTGGAGTGCAGTGGCCACTCCCGGCCACCGCAGCCTCGACCCGCTGGGCTCCGGTGATCCTTCTGCCTCAGCCTTCCAAGTAGCCGGAATTACAGGCATGCGCTACCATGCCCAGCTGATTTTTTGATTTATTGTAGAGATGAGGTCTGGCCTGCCCAGGTGGGTCTCGAACCCGAGGACTCAGGCAATCCACTCACCTCAGCCTCCCAAAGGCGCGGGATTACAGGCTGAGCCACCGAGCCCGGCTGGTACATATATTTCAAACGTAAATAATCTCACATAGATTTCCATTTTATCTTTAAAAAAATCAGAAGATTTGGAAACTCTGGTCCCATGAACTTTCATAGCAATGGCCAGAGATGCCTGGTGGCTGCCACTTTTGACAAGGCATACATTTCTGTCTGGTCACTGGCATCACTCCCATTTGCTTCTCTCCTCCTTGGCTAACTTCACTCTCTGGAAGTGCATGTCTCTTGTAAGTCTGAGCTTATGACTTTGGAGTAGAAGCCAGACCATCCCTCAAGACATCCTAGGTTTGCCCAAGCCTCTGTGTTTTCTTTAGCAAGTTGAGTAGCGTTTTATTTCATTTTCTTTCCCCAAATTGCAAGTAGCTGCCTTGTAAATTTGTCTCCTCCACTCAGATGGTCAACTTTTAAGGGCAGAATCTAAGCACTTCGCACTCCTCAAAGCGCTAAGTATAGCATTTCTCCCACACACATGTGTCTTTCTGCATAGTTGCCGGGATAGAGAACGAACTGGCTGAGTGATAGTGAGAGCCTAGGAATAAGTTATTACCCTCTCACTGGCCTTTATGAGCTCCTCTCCAGTCATGTAATTAAGAAGGCATTCACAGTTGGCTTTATAGCACTATCAAAGTTTCCAAAATGAATAAAATAGCTTCATCATTAATGATTTGGATTCGTCATCTTTGACCCAAAGGCATCCCACACGAGAGACCGCAAATATTATTTTAAGCAGTTGAATGGATTATCGGACGAGTAACTAATGGATTAACAGGTCAAATAAATTAATGGATAAATTGATGTGAACATGTGGTTGAATGACTTTCCAATTGTAATTGTAACTGTAAAAGGCAGACACCCTAAGGGGGAATTAAGCAGTAGCAACAAACACTATTATCATTAGAGTTTCCGGAAGCAAGCATAACAGACAGGATGTTTTCTAATGAAACTGTAAAACAATTATAATAGCTCTTTGGAGCTTTGGTGGCTTTTTTGTTTGGTTTGGTTTTTTTCCTAGTGTATCCAAAGGAAGACGCTGTGTTTGAAGCATCCGCCAGTTAAAGTATCACAATGATTATAACCAGCTACTCGAGGGGCAGAAGATGGACAGCAGAGTAGACAATTAAACATGTGCTACATAAATATGTATAAATCTAATGCCATCTGCCACATTGTCCAATTTGACTAGTGTCTCTATATGCCTACCACATAAATCAGTGTTAAAGGGCTCCCCGAAGCAATATTTCCTGTAATGACTGGGTAAAAAGATCTTCATTCTTTTGCTAAGACTATAGGTCTCTTGTTTCCCATGACAAAAATAACATACTTTTCTTTTGAGGGCAGAAAAATCAGTTACTTTGCCGTGTAATAAACCACCTTAGAAACGAGTGGCTTAAAATAACAACCATTTATTGAGCTCATGACTCTGCTGGACAGTTCTTCTGGGCTGGGTTCAGTTGGGCTGACTTTAGCTCGGCTACCTCTGGCTTTTATGGACAATTGGCTGGTCAGCTGGGGGTTGGCTAGACCCGATGGCCTCAGTCACGAATCTGATGGTTGGCTGTGGTATCACAGGTAAATGGTTTTACATTTCTCTCATTCTCCCGCAGGCTAGTCCAGACTTATTCACAAAGATCACGTTCTGAGAGAAGAAAGAGAGGGCACGTCCTCTCTTTAAATGTGGGCAAGCACATTTCAAGCTTCCACTTCACAATTGCTGTTGAACCATTGGTGGAAGCCAGTCACATGCCTGCACCCAGAGTCAGTGTGGGAGTCAACCCCTTAAGGAATTGGAGGCTAGGAGACATAAATAAAGGCTATTGCTCTGTCTACCATAAGTGTTCTTTCAGATTCACATCAGTTCACATTTATTGAATACCTCCTATGTGCTAAGCACTTTTCTAGGTAATTTCAAATAATAAATTGGTCATTTTTTTTTAAAGTAAGGCTTCCTACAATCAGTGAGTCACCTGCTTAGGTACAGGATTTAAAAAACTGTGACTTGTAATTCTGATACAGTATTCATTTTGAATCATTCACAACATAATGAATATATGGTAAATCTTTGGAAGTTGTATACATCTATATATGTGAATATTATACAAATAATAGAAGTGGTTACATTTGTCAGATTTTTATGCATGTTTATTTCCTGCTCATCCTCAGTTTTTCTTTTCTTTTTTTTGAGCTGGGGTCTCACTTTGTCACCCTTGCGGGAGTGCAGTGGTGCAATCACAGCTCACCACAACCTTGACCTCCTGGACTCAGGCGATCCTCCCTCCTCAGCCTCCTGAGTAGCTAGGATTTTAGCTGCATACTATCACGCCCAGTTGATTTTTATTTTAATTTAATTTTATATTTTTGCAGAGATGAGGTATTGCTATATTGCCCAGGCTGATCTCAAATTCCTGGCTCACGCAACCCTCCCACCTTGGACTCCCAAAGTGTTAGGATTACTGTCATGAGCCACCACGCCTGCCCCTTAGAGCTGGGATGAAAATGATCCAATACTCTTTACATGCTCTCTGTGAGGGGCAGCCTGGTATAGCCACAGGGCCTATACTGCTGCTATTGTTATTATTGTTTTTCTTTTCTTGCCTTTTTTTTTTCTTTTTTGTGAGTTTGAGTCTCACTATCACCCAGGCTGGAGTGTAGTGGCTTGGTCACGGGCTATTGCAGCCTCATCCTTCTGGGCTCAGGTGATCCTTCTATCTCAGCCTCCCAAGTACCTGGAACTATAGGTGCACACCACCACACCCATCACACCCAGCTATTTATTTATTTAGTTAGTTATTGTAGGGACCAGGTCTCACCACATTGCCCAGCCTGGTCTCAAAGCCCTGAGCTTAGGCAGTCCTCTCACCTCCGCCTCCCAAAGTGCCGGGATTGCAAGCGTGAGCCATTGTGTCCGGCTTATTATTGTTAAATAGCAATGATAATGTCAGAAGTGAGATTTTGATCACACAGGAGCCATAAATCTATCTATATTGGCCAGCTATTGTTTTTCAAAAACGTGTCCACCTTTCAGATGCTGAGCTCAAACTATATAATTTTATATAAGGTTTCCTGACTTTCCTTTATTTATGTGCAATTTCATTTCCCTGTACTGGAGCTTAGATGCTTATTATGTCTTTCTCAATATATCAAATTGCAAACTAATTTTGTTTTAAGAAGGAGAAGAGGGAGAGACAGTGTGTTGAATTTCAATGACTGTTTCCACACTAAGCCTTCGCTGTAATTCCCGATGATGGCAAAGAGGCAAGAAGTTCTGCTTCAGAGATTTGGATAATAGGAGATGTGGAGAATATGTTTCCTCAGAGAGTGGTGTGTCCATCTAGGGCATTACAGTTTCATTGTTAAATATAGTTTTATCTATGTATTTCCTTCTCGTCCAAACTTTCTGTACAGTTGAAGAGCTCTGTCTATTGCGAAATGTGCAGAGCTGTTGGCTAAATCTTGTATTGAATGGAATATTATATACCATGATCTAATTGCAAAGGAAAACAAAACCTATCACCTAAAACAGAATCAGTAAACTTTTTCTATAAAGGACTAGACAGTAAATGCTTTAGGCTTTGTGGGTTATAAGGGCTTTGATGCGACTATTCAACTTTGCTTTTATAGCCAAAGCCGTCACAGACAACAGGTAAATGAATGGCTGCAGCTATGTTCCAATAAAACTTTATTTACCGAAGCCAACAGTGAACCAGATTTGGACTGTTTTAGTTTACCCACTCTTGACCTAGAAGAAACTCTAAATCTTTTAAGCAATCAGCAGAGAGACAAGAACATCTGTTTTTTAAGTTTCAGATGTAGGTATAGTTGTTTGTGGTGGTAAGAACTGAAACTACCGCCAGTGTCCCAGCTTCCTCTAAAGTGTGATGCCATCCATAGGCATTTAAAATAACCAGACATCCCGCACCTTTGGGAGGCTGAGGTGAGTGGATTGCCTGAGCCCACAGGTTCGAGACCCACCTGGGCAGCAAGACCTCATCTCTACAATAAATCAAAAAATCAGCCGGGCATGGTAGCACATGCCTGTAATTCCAGCTACTTGGAAGGGTGAGGTGGAAGGATTGCCAGAGCCCTGCAGGTTGAGGCTGCGGTGGCTGGGAGCGGCCACTGCACTCCAGTCTGGGCAACAGAGTGAGACTCCAACTCAAAAAATAAAATAAAATAAAATAAAATAAAATAACCAGACAAGGAGACAATTCTGTCTTCTGTATAATAAGTCCTTATTTGGGGGGGTCTTCTCTATGTGTACTCTATATGTGGAGATTGGATATTAAAAATGATGTATTTAACTGGATTTTTAAACTTCAAAGTGTAGTAAATGGAAGGAAAATGTATCAGAGCTACACAGTTTTTGATTAAAATAAATTATACCAAAGTCACATAAAGAAGACATTCAACCCCTCTGCCACCACCTACCCTAGCGTAAGAAAGTCATTTCATTTCAGTACTCAAAGTAGAGTGGGTGGACTTAGAAGATAGTTTTTTGAGTTGGTAAAAATAGAGCATTGTGTAAAGTATTGTGGGGTTTTTTGTGAATACTTGGTCATGGAGCAATTCCAGTTCACAAACTTGTATTTTGAACTGTTTGACTTAAAGACTCTATCTTATCCATTGTTTCTGAGTCATGGGAATGTGAAGACTTCTCAGGAGCTTGGTTACTTTCACATCAACTGAATTACTTTCTAATGCATGCCCATGCTATTTTCTCTAATGCATCTGCTTGCTGCTTACAGTTGTCATTCTCCTTTCAGCTAACTGCCGGTTACTTTAAGAATTTGGATGAGAACTACTTAAAAACCTACGAGCCAATATGTACAATTACAATATATAATACAAAATACAAAGTAAATCTGTGAGCCAAGCACTCATTAAATCATGATTTGAGAAAACTGTGACTTCTAGCATCTGAGAAATTTGCTGATTTCATGTAACTAATCACAGTATGAGCTGTCTTCTGAACCCATACCTCTATGCCACAAGTGTTTCTTTTGCTACTGTTCTCCTGTGGCCAGCAGCCCACAGCTGTGATGAGACCCTTAATACTACTATTCAGCACAGAGCTGGATGCTTTCTGTTGCTCACCCTGATACCAGTTTTTTATCTTGGTGCTATTGGTATCATTGTTCTAATATTCCATTGTACTCTTATTGTATCATGAGCAGTTCAGGGGACCTGGATATCATTTCAAATAGGGCAGTAATAATCAAAACCTAACAGATGAGACCATATAAATGACATCTCTACTGACATCTATTGGAGACTTATGATGTGCTAGGTATTATGCCCATTGTGTTCATGCATTATGTCATTTTTCATAACAAATTTGTGAGGTAGATACAATAATTATTAGTTGATAGCTAAGGAAGGTAATCATTTAATCCTTAGCTATTTATTTTTTTCCTTGATGTTTGGACTCTAGCTTGATGTTACCTGAAAGAAAAATATGATCAAAGCAGAATTTTGTACACAGTGTTTGGGATAATAATTATCCTTAGAAGTTTTTGAACACAGACATAACTCTAATAATAGATTTAGGATAACACTAGTGTTTTAAGTTAAAAATATTGATACTAGTAATTCGTTATGTATCTGAAATTGTGAATATTTCTTATGTGATATCTCCAGATACTTAAAGCTTACTCTTTAAGTGCCAAACCTAAGTTGAATTTTTAAAAATTAAGTGCTGTCTGAGAAGACTTGGTTGTCTAAAAATTGTTAGCACTTGACTCCTTATGGAAGTATTGGCAAAGGGAGTAACTACCAGATCAGTGCAGGGGCTTCAGCTTTCTGAAGCAGTAAGGATGTTCATTTTTCAACTTTTAATCAACTTTTTATTAACATAACTTGTGCTTGGTATGTGCTGGCTATTTGGTGCATAAAATATATAACTTCTATAATACTTCTGTATTGGTGGAGTTAAATAACATTTGGTGATTCCATGTCAAACACTGAAGTGTTCTCAGTATCATGAGTAAATATTTTATTTTTATTGATGTGTAATATGTGTTTATATTTTGGGAATACATGTGATAATTTGATACATTCATAGAATTGGTCAGGGTAACTGGATCACGTTAAATACTTATCTTTTCTTTACTCTAGGAGCATTCAAGCTATTCTCTTCCAGCTATTTTGAAATGTACAATAGATTAATATTAACTGTAGTCACCCTACTGATCTATCAAACACCAGGTGTTATTTCTTCTAACCGTATATTTGTACCACTAATCAACCCCCCTTCACCCCCGTCCCATGCCCTACCCTTCCCAGACTCTGGCGACCACAAATCTACTCTCTTTATATTGGTGCTATCGGTATCATTGCATCTTGTATTCCATTGTACTCTTATTGCATCATGAGAAGACCCACTTTTTTAGCTCCTTGATTTGAGTGAGGACATGTGACATTTGTCTTTCTGTACCTGGCTTATTTTACTTAACATGATGACCTCCAGTTCCATTCATGTTGCCGCAAATGTCAGGACTTTATTCTTTGCTATGGCTGAATAATATTTCATTGTGTATATAATGTACTTTATTCATTCATACATTGATGGGCACTTAGCTTGAGACCACGTTTTGACTATTGTGCTACTTTGGGGCGGGACGATCTCCTCAATATATTAATTTCCTCGCTTTTGGTGGTCTACCCAGTAGTAGAACTGCTTGGATCATATGAAAATTCTATTTTTAGTGGTTTGAGGAACCTCCATACTGTTCTCCATAGTTGCTGTACTAATTTACATTCCTGCACCTGTGTACGGGCATTCCCCTTGTCCTCACGAGCATCTGTTCATTCTAGTCTTTTTGATATAGGCCATTTGAACTAGGGTGAGATTGTATCTCAAGGTTTTGATTTGCAGTTCTCTGATCATTAGTAAAACTGAGCATTCTTTTTTTCATATACCTGTTGGCCATTTTAGGAATTCCTATGAGAAATATCTTTTCAGACCTTTTTCTCATTTTTTAATATCACTTTTTTGTTATTGAGTTATTTGAGCTCTTGATTCATTTTGGCTATTAATTTCTGTCAGATGAATAGTTTGCAAATATTTTCTCCCATTCTGTAGGTTGTCTCTTTGCTTTGTCTATTGTTTCCTTTGCTGCTCATCAGCTTTTTTGGCTTGATCGTATCCCATTTGTCTGTTTTTGCCTAGGTTGCCTGTGCTTTTTAGATCTTACACAAAGCATCTTTGCCCAGACCAGGGAACTGGAGCATTTCCTCAATGTTTCCTTCCTAGTTTTAGGTCTTAGATTTAAGTTTTCAATCCATTTTTATTTGATTTTTACATATGATGAGAGATGGGTGTAGTATCATTCTTCTGCATATGATTATCCAGTTTTCTCAGCACAACTGATTGAAGAGAGACTTCTTTCCGCATTGTATGTTCTTGGGGTCTTTGTCAAAAATGAGTTTTCTGTAAATGTGTAAGTTTATGTTTGGGTTCTCTATTCTGTTCCATTGGTCGGTGTGTCTGTTTTTTATGATAGCACCATGCTGTTTTGGTCACTGTAGCTTTGTAGTATTGTTTGAAGTCCAGTAGTATTCTCTTTGGTCAGAATTTCTTTAGCTATCTGAAGTCTTTTGTGGTTCCATATAAATTTTAGGGTTTTTTTTTTCTTTCTATTTCTATGAAGTATGTCATTGGTATTTTGATAGAGATTACATTGAATCAGTAAATTGCTTTGGGTAGTTTTGTCATTTTACCAATATTAATTCTTCTAAACCATGAGTATGATATGTCTTTCCATTGTGTTTGTGTGTTCTCTTCAGTTTCTTTGAAGTATTTTATAGTTTCCCTATGTAGATCTTTCACATCATTGGTTCAACTGGTTTCCAGGTATTTTACATACATTGTTAGCTATTAGATGAGGGGTTTTTTAAATTTCTTTTTCAGATTGTTTGCTGTTGACATATATAGATGTTACTGATTTTTGTACATTGACGTTGATATTCTACAACTTTACTGAATTCATTGATCAGTTCTAACAGTTTTTTGGTGAAATCTTTAGGTTTTTCTAAATATAAGATTATGCCATCTGCATGCAAGGCTAATTTGACTAATTCCTTTCCAATTTAGATGCTCTTTTAAAATTTCTTTTGTGTAGTTGCTCTGGCCAAAACTTCCAGTATCATATTGAATAAAAGTGGTGAATTTGGACATTCTGTCTGGTTCAAGGTCTTGGAGAAAAGACTTTCAATTGTTCCCCAATCAGTATGCTGTTGGCTGTGGGTTTGTCATACATGGTCTTTATTATTTTGAGGTATGTTCCTTCACCCAGTTTTTAAAGAATTTTTATCATAAAGAGAGGTTGAATTTTATTGAATCCCTTTCAGTATCATTGAGATGATCATATGGTTTTTGTTCTTGGTTCTGTTAATGGGATGTATCATGTTTATTGATTTGCCTATGTTGAACCATCCTTGCACTCCTGGAATAAACCCCATGATCATGATCATGGTGAATGACCTTTTTAACGTGTTATTGAATTTGGTTTGCTAGCATTTTGTTGAGGATTTTTGTATATATTAATAAATATTGACTTTTAGAAGTCCCGTCTTTGAAAAGAAGTTCACCTGAAGGGTAAGAATTTGCACAATAGTATTCCATTCATTGTTTTCAACCATTCTGCCTTGGTTCCAGTTTTATGCATGTGAAAATATATGATAAATAAACTGACTTGACTCAGCATAGACCTCTGAAAGAAAGGTGAAGAGAACTTCATTATTTATTAACTGTTACTCCAATTGCCTCTGTTAAGCAATGGTGTTCTATCCCAATAAAATTGTCTATAGATTCATTAGGTTCCTCATACAGGCAAGTTCATCACTATTTGCATAAACAAATGCGGCAGTATCTCTAAACCTTAACATAGAAAGAAATATACAAGAAATTACAAATGGTATCAACAAATATACAACTTTAACTTTTCTTTGCCACCAAAAGAGGCACAAGGAACACTTTCTTTGACCGTTAACATTTTGAAGAAGAGGAAAACTTTGGAGAGATCTTTATAAATGGTTAGAAGCTTTGTTTATACTTTAGTCAGTGCTGTCTAGTAGAAGTGTTTTGCAATGATGGAAATGTTTTACGAGGTAGGTTTGTTTAGCTCCAGAGCCCCACTGCTCAATCAAGATGGTAGCCATAGTCACATATGGCTACTAAATTATCACTTGAAATGTGGCTGGTATGACTCAGGAAGTGAATTTTAAATTTTACTTTTAATTAATCAATGGAATTCCATTGAAACAGATGTACTTGTACCCCATTCATAGCGACTACCATAGGGCTTTGGTGTCAGAATCTATATTGTGAATATCATTTGAACTATTGAAATTAAATTCTGGCTCTCATGGTGAGAGGTAACATGGATTCATAATTCATATTCTATATCCTTAATGTTAGTTGCTTAATAAATGATCATTGATATTATAATTTTTACTATTATAACTAGAATTAATTTTTTTTCCTCTCAGAAAAAATTCTGAGCACCTACTCAGAATATGTTAGGGACTGTTCCTCGTGTTGGGAGTGCAATTGACTTGAAATCAGATAAAACCCATGCCCTCATGAAGCTTACATTCTAGTGCATTTAATTACTTAATTAAGTTTAATTAAAGTTTTAATTAAGTTTAATGAAATGCAGGTTTATGCTATACTGAGATGTGCAAAGAGAATGTGTATGTTTAATTTTTCTATACTTTTCTTTTCATCCATCCACCTTTCTACAGGATGGGTGAAAGGAAAGACTTAAATACTTCATTTGGTTCTGCCCAGCTATTTTTTCTAAGTCACATGCAATCATTTAAACAGTTTCTTTTGGGGAGTAGCTTAAACTCAGCTTCCTTAGGTAAAAATACTCAGTCTCTTGTATTGTTGTCCCTTTGCTGTTAAATTCTCTTAGATGATGTCAGAGTGCCTGAAAGAGAAGTATAGCTTCCATGACCTTAAGGCCATAGGGACAGCTAGGGAATCTTGGCTCTGCTTTCAGCATCATGTGTTGCTCTCTGGGTCCTGACCAGCCTCTGCTTCAATGATGTTACATGTCTGTCTCCTGGCTGAATGCCCTGCTGGCATGTGTGATCAGATGACATCTGCAGCTGGTGGAACTGTGGTCTGGGCTCACTCTCATTCTGGTCAGGGCCCAACTGCTCTTTCTGACTGACTTGGCTTCACCTCTGCTTTTTCTGATTCTACAACCTCCCTGAAACCTGGCTATAATTCTGACCCAGGTGGGTCACCACCCTCTTCTCATGGTCACTCCTTCCAGCCTCATCCTTATCCAGAATCCTAGCTGATTTTCTGTATCCACTCTCAGAGTGTAGGAGAGTTCCAGGCTTCCTTCCAAACCACAGAGGAACCAAGACTGATTTAGGAAAGTTAAATACAGGCTCTCTTTCTGCCTGACCACACTGTGCTGCCCAGTTAGCTTTGATGTGGTCATTCTCCAAGCAGGGTTGGGTTGGGGTGGTCTAGTGGGCCATATCCTTCCCGAGTCCTAGGTGGGTAGCTGGGTTTCTCTATTCTCGAGTTTACTTTCTCCTCTAGACAAAAGAGAAGAGAAACCAGAGCACAAATACCTAACCCCCACCTCCTTTTTTCCCTCTTTCCATAATTCCCTGGTAGTTTTTGTTAGCTTGTTTAACTCCCCACCCCTTCACTCCCTAGCCCCAGCTTCTCCCATCAGTAGCTTTTCAATTACACCATTCCTAAAGAGGATTTTAGAACTGATTTGGGGTCGGGGCAGCATAGTGATTGGAAGACTCTATGAGCATTTAATATAAGGAAGCTGAACATCCCACAAAGCAAGGGAGTCCCAACCCCCAACACATATGTCCGGTGTCTGCATGACCTTCAAATGTCCTTCTTGAAATCGGCACAAGCAAGAATCCTTTTTAAAAGTATCTGAACCTAGATTGTCACTTCTTTTAATACAGAAGCATGTTCCTATATTAAATGTATATTAAATTTTCTGAGAAGGTATCAACCAAGCAAATGGAAAGGGAATTTTGTTTTGTTTCTACATTTGCATGTGTCATTGATAACGGTGCTACTCTTGGCACCGCTGTCTGTTGAGTTGCCAATAAAACACACATGTGCTAGTCAGCATTTATAGCTGTCACATTCCTGGTGGTGTTGCATAGAGGTGGTTGCATCTGCCAACCTCATTGTGTCTTCTTGTGAGATTGCACCTGAAGATTCGTACAAGCTGAAATTCATATGACATCTTCATTGTTGATTCACCTTTTGTTTAACCCTTGTCTTGCTTTATGAGAACTGTTGCATTTTTAAATTATGTTTGTAGATGGGTTATATTTTCTGTGAATTTCATTTCAGGCTATTTTATAAATATTTGTTATTCAAAGGGGGAATTGTGGTCATTCTGTCTACTCCATGACCTCGGCCTCATGACTAAGTCATAATGCGTGGAAGGAAGTGATTCGCTTATCAAATGCAGAAGGAGGTCTTTACCTAAGTATTAAAATGAAATGCTGAATATAAAAGCTAATTCAAAACAGAATAGATGCAATTGCAAAATAGAAGACATAGAAACAGTGCAATAAAGTAAGCCAAATGAAAAGCAAGCAATTTCCAATTAATTTTCTATTTGGTTTTCAATTTTTATGATTCTCACTAATTCTAATTTAGGCTGTGATGAAAGTGTTCCACCACTACTCTGTTGGTAGCATCATAGATTAATACAATTATTTGAGAGAGCAATTTAGCTACATAATCCAAAATCATTACAATGTGTATTCCATTGATCTAGTAATTTTTTCCTGAAAATTTAAGCTACGCCCAGCAAATGGGAAGAAATAAACCAAACAAATGAAGGTGTTCACTGCAGTGTAAAAGTAACCTAAATGGCAAAGAGCAGGTGAAATGTTAATAAATATAAAGCAACAACAACATGGAAACAAGCATAAAACTATATTATATGACAAAAGTGCATGTGTGACTGTTAATTCACTCATTCATTTAACTAGTATTTATTTAGTATATGCTAGTGAGAAGCACTGTGGTAGCCGCTGGAAATATTTGAAAGGAAGGATAGAAAAAGATAAAAATAAAATGTGTGGGAGGGTAGGGTTTCTTAAATTCATATCCCATCTTTTTTTTTTTAACTGAATTTTTATTCTTTTTGTGTGTGTGTAATTTTTTTAAATGTTAATTTTAATCTTAGAGTTGTGGAGTGCATGTCAGGATTTGCTACATAAGTACATTGCGTGCAGGTGAGGTTTAGGTTACCGGTGAGCCCTCTCTGCCCCTGATAGTGGACATGGTGTCCAATGGGTGGTTGTGTGTCCCTTATCTCTCCTTCTTACTTCCCTCCTTCTCCTCATTGGCAGTGCTTGGTGTTAGTTGTTCCCACTTTTGTGCTTGCGTGGCCAGTGTTTAGGTCCTGCTTACAAGTGAGCACATGAGGTATTCTGCTTTTTATTTTGTTTCTGTGATAGTTCACTTAGAATGATGGTCATCCCTGTTGCTGCAAAGAACATGATTTTGTCCTTCTTCGTGGCTGTATAACATTCCATCATATATATATGTACACTGGAACTTTGAATTTTTATTCAATTATTTGAGAAAGCAATTTAGCTACATGACTTCTTTTGCATGATCTCACTTATAATGTGGAATCTAAACAAGTCAAATACACAGAGCTAAAATAGAGTAGTGGTTGTGAACGTGGAATAGTAACAGAGAGGTAGGGGAAACAGGGAGAGGTTGGTCAAAAGTACAAAGTTGCAATGATGTATTGTCAATAAGGCTAGAGAGAGAATGGTCAGCATGGTGACTAATAATACTGTATAGTGTGTTGGAAATTTACTAAAGAGATATCAGATACTCTAATTACAAAAAAAAGTAACTGTGTGAGGAAAACATTACATTGGGTGCAGAACATCTTTAGCTCAGTGAAAATGTAAATTCTAAAAGCAATAGCCTCTAACCTCCTTTTGTTGAACTCTGCTGCTAACCCCCTGAGTTTCTCTGGGCAACTCACATCTCCTTTCTGAGGTTTAGTGTTCTCATCTGTAAAGTGAGGACTTGGGCTTTCAGAATTCAAAGGTTTCGTGTGGTTTAGTTTTATTTTGCAAATGCCTTAATTATATACAGAGGGTTCCAAAAAAATGTATACACATTTTAAGAAAGGAAAAAACTATTAAAATTGTAACACTCAATGTATACCGATAACAAAAGGTGAGTACAAGTCATGTTTGACTTCTGTAATTACGAGACGTGCTCAGAGTGGTTACCATCAGCATCCAGACATTTCTCATTACCTCAAACGAAAAGTAACACACAGATAACATCTCTTAAAATGTGTTTACAGTTTTTTGGCACTTGGTTCTTTCTTCTGTTGTATTGTAAACTGTCATATCCACTTAATGATCCATATGCTGGTATGGAAATGGTGAGGGGTTCTTTTCAAAATATTATTAGTAATTCCAGTTCATACCCTTTTACTTGTTAACATTCTTAACCTACTAGTTACTTCCAATCACACAAGAATTTCTCTTCCTTGTCACATAATGGGGCATCACGATCACCTGTAAACACCTTGAGATGTCAAGAACAGCTACTATATTCACACCGCTTCCATCTCTGCCGTGGCATCTTGTTTGTGGTTATTTTTTATGAGAGTATTTCCCAACTAGACATATTACATTTGGGTTAAGGTAAGAAGACAGCTTCTGTGTCTTTTCTGATAAACTTGAAGGGGGGGAAAAAAAACCAGACAAACCTTTGTTCAATAGATGAGTTAATGGGTAATTTTACATACAGCAATTTTACCTTATAGGTTTTCCTTGGAGGAAAAATTTAAACAAGGATCATGATTTCAGAAATACAAAATACACTTCAAGAGCCCCTTGGTTTGAAACTCTAGATTGGCAAAATAAAAAGAAGAGATGTTTTTTGAGAAAGAGAGGATGTGGGTCTTTTGTTTTCAGACATTTTTGCTCATTTTTTTTCATTTTACGAGCTATGCCTTTTCCAGAACAGTCCCACTCTTTTGTGCTTCACACAGTAGCTACAGCAGCTGTGTTAATTAAATAGATATGTCACCGCACTGAGGCCGGTGCCTGCTGCCGCCTTGGCAGCCATGAGCCGCCACTCATGGCCTTGTCCCGCTGCAGCTCCAGTCAACGACGAACTGAAAGGATGGCGCGCAACTGCAAAGGGAAAAATAATAAACTAAGAACAGAAACTTAGCGCTCATCTGTGTCCACATTAAATATACCATAAAATATTTATGGGATTAAATATGAGCTTACTTTTCTCCCCAGCCTTGGAATATTTGAATATAATTCTAAGAACCCTGGGTAAGATCACCTAGAGTAGTGACAAGCTGGTTTTAAGTGCTACACTATAAATTGTTCGATTCTCAACACTACATAGGACAGTTCATTGACTCAGAAAATGCGTATTGAATGTCCGTGTGTTCCTGTCTTGAACCGAGGCTGAAGACAGAGATGAATCAGAGAGAACTTACGGAACGGGTCCAATTCTAATAAGTACTTTCAATGTAGTAAAAATGCAAACTATGTGTCACACATGTATAATTATTCAAGATCACTAAATAAATTCCCAGCTTCTGTCTCTTCTTCAAGAGAAAAATCCGCATCGTGCAGCTACAGATCAAAGATCCAGAACATGAAAATTATTTTAGAAACGTTAAAAAGCCTCAGTTCTGCAGTAAATTCTTTCCAGAGTTTTACTTAGACCAAAATTAGTTTTGGCTGTTTGTTGATTACTTTCGGATTAATGTCCAAATGGGTTTTGCGGCTTTAGTTAAAGAAATATTAATAGTAGTTAATGGTGTGTCGCTGAAATTTAATTTGTCTTCTCTGGATTCTGCTTGCATAATGCTATTTTTTGTTCTAATTGATTCATAAAGATCATTAAACAAGAGAATAAAAACAATTTGTAGTTAATTTCTGGGAGATTGCAGCGTGTGTGTTTTATGGTTCAAATAACAGATGTTATTTTGGAGAAGCTAGGCAGTACTGTAACTTCACTGGAAATCAGCATGGTGATTCACACCGCAGCCTTCCCCCTGTTAACTCCTGATTGCTGTGCAGTGAACTCCTGCCCCTTTGCCGAAAAAGCAGAAAAGCAAACCTCAACAGTTTTACTTCTCGGTAGGGCTCTCTGCTTCAGATGGGCAGAAGAAGCTAAGAGCAGCCTATCAAAATCTCATGACCTGAGAACGTTCTGAATCCAACGGTGGCCATCTTTCCATTTTCAAAATTCTGATGGTCATTCAGAAAAATACAGGTTTGAGAACAATGTCTCTCTCTCTCTCTCTCTCTCTCCCTCTCTCTCTCTCTCAAATTCTAATTTAATCATCTCGCTTTTAGTGCTATAATGCACATGACTTTCAGGATGTTACTTGCTTAAATCTTTGGCCAGTGAGTGGAATATAAACTCATAGCATAAAAGTCAGAAAAAAAGTGTTTATTAAGAAAAATAAACCTTTAGCAATCTGTTGTCTCTTTTGTGCTGCAATCTGTATCTCAGATAAGTCAACATCTGTTTCTTGGCTCTTCCTCTTTTATTTTTTATCAAAACACTTCAAGGTAAAGATACCAAGTAAAGCATAAGAAGGGTCACCGGGATGGAAGAGTAACAGGAAAGTAGGTTAGTGACTATTAAAAGGAAACCAGCAAAGAAGAACACCTTTAAGAAGGAAAAATGATGCAGTGTGGAAAATGATGACTTCAGAGGGGTTGGGTCAGAAAGAATTTTTATCTTAAATACACAGTGTAAGCAGAGAGGGGAGTCAGAAAAAGAAAGAGATGGTTCCTCTTATGCGAAACTGTTAGATTAGACTATTCACTTGCCCTGAAGCAAAGTGAAAAATATATTCCATTTTTAAGACAGGAGACTTATATCCCTCCTGAGGGATTGTACTACACAGTTAATGGCTAGGTTTTGAGAGAAATATATATGGAGAGACTATTTAGGTCTAAATCCTGGTGGAAAAGGTACAAGATTTTCCATATTTGACTCAGCATATTTTCTAATGGGCAAGTTGAAAATAAGGTAATAGATTTGAGTTTTGACAACACAGGTGTTTTCCAGCCCCCATCTGAACCCTCTTGCCCCCCCAAAAAATACAGACACAAAGATCTCAAACATACATGTGTGCATGTATGCACACACACGGTTATGTACGCACAAAAAACAAAAGACAAAATACAAATAACATCAACAAGAAAATATAACCTTTGGCTTTTCTTCTTCCAACACTAATTTAAAAAATTTTGCTCTGTTTTCTTCAGAATTATCACCCTTATTTGTAATTAGAACATTCTGCCATAAGTAGTCGAGTACTTGGGAAATTGTCATTACTTTGAAATGAATGCCTGGTTGAGATGCTAGATTTAATTGTCTCATATGAAACTCTCAATTAAGCCATTTGAAATGTAGTCCTCTCTCTAGAGCACTCATGTCATGTCTTCCATGGCCACCATGTATGGGATGATTGAACTCAAACTCATAGCTATGCTTTAAGCTAAGGAGATGTGAGTAGGTATGGATGTCTATCTTTCAGTCAAGGTCAAGAATGTTGGTTCCTGGGTCTTTTTAAAAAAGAGACCATGTTTTTAAAATTATAAAATATTTCAAATATAGTAAAAAATATCCAGAAAAATTTAACATCATGGCCCTTTCTACCCCTCCTAATAAATATGAACTTGAAAACATTAAATTAATCTACATAGAGTTGGAGACTTGTCCAATTCCATTTCTTTCCTTTGCTTTCTGGGTAGGTAATCACAAGCCTAAAATTGATGAGTATACTTCTGGTTCATATGTTTATTCTGTTATAACCTATATTTGTTATCTTCTGGCTTTGATTCCTCTGTTTGAGAATTTTACCTTAATCCTATTCCACTATACCTTTCTTTTACAAGTTTATTTTTAAGTTCCATATTATAGACTCAGTGATATCAGGTTGCTGTTAGACGTAGGTTTAACTCATCAGTTTCATATAATAGTGATCTATTATGCCACCATACAGCAATTTATCTCTTCTCCTATTTGTGGCCATTTATATTGTTTATTTGTATATAATTCTGTGGTGTTTTTCTTACCTCTTATACACGAGTTACTGCTGTGATAGACAAAACATTTAACAAGCTGTGCTGCAGAAACACCAGCCCATCAGAATGGGATACTGAAAAATCAGAGTGGATGTCAGCCATAAACAGTTGTCACAGTCCTGTGTTCTAGGGTTTTTCTCGGGTAAATACTTAAAAGTAGGAATTGTCATGTCATAGGGAAACACTGACTATGCAATTAGAATTTTCTCTCCAACACTGTAGTGTCACTTTTCACTTCCACCAGCAGTATACTACTAGAGTTCCCCACATTCTCACAAAAACTTGACATTGAAAGATATTTTAATGTTTGCCTAGCTGATGGGTTTGAATTATCATCTCCCCTTGATGTTCAATATGTGTTTTTCAGATAATCAGTGAGATTGAACATCATTTTATATATCTATTAAACTTTTGGATGGTCTCATCTGTGGATTACTTATCCTGATATTTATTCTATTCAGGTATCATGTGATTATGTTAAATACTAGATCTTTATGAATTATGCGCAAAGCAGTTACAGGCATCCGGTTCACAGCTTGATTTTTAAGTTTTCTTTTTACCTGTTGTCACGTATGTTTTCATTTTAATATAGTTGAATTCTTCTGTAGTTTGTTTTTAAAAGGTCATACGTAATCCAACCTCATAAATGTGTACTTAGTTATACTTTGCTCATGAAGTTTAAAGTTTTGTGTTTATATTTTTAATCCATCTGGAATTTTTAAATATGATGTAAGAGAGATCTAATTTTTTCTCTTCTTTGTATTGCTCTCATAAGCCAAGTTTAAATACACACAGAGGTCTATTCTGCCACCTACATTTGGTTTCATTTTGTCTTTTGGTCTAGCACTCAACCGGCACCAGTGTGTCTCTTAGTGTTTTATATCACATCTTGCTCTTTTATTCAGTCCTGCCTCATTATTACTCTTTTTCAAAGTTTTCTTTTGGCCCCTTTCCCTTTCTCTTACTTTTTCTTGACCCTTTACTCCTCTATTTGAAGTTCAAATTAATTTGGCCAGCACCCAAGAAATCCCTGATGAAATCCTGATTTGGAACTGCACTGAAAGATAGACTCATTTCAGATAAAACTGGCAATTTAAAATATTGAATCAGTCCAGGATCGGTGGCTCAGCCTGTAATCCTAGCACTTTGGGAGGCCAGGTGAGTGGATTGTCTGAGCCCACGGGTTCAAGACCAGCCTGGGCAACTTGTCGAGACCTAATCTCTACAATCAAAAAATAGCCAGGTGTGATAGCGCGTGCCTGTAGTTCCGGCTACTTGGAAGGCTGAGGCGGAAGGATCGCTGGAGCCCAGCAGGTGGACGCTGGGGTGGCCGTGAGTGTACCACTGCACTCCAGCCTGGGCAACAGAGTGAGACTCCAACTCAAAAAAAAAAAAAAAAAAAAAAAAATATATATATATGGAGAGAGAGAGAATCAAAGTTTTAAACTACAGTCTATAAAAATCTCGGATGTCTTATTAGCTTGGTTTCTAAATATTTCTTGACTTTTATTGCTATTGTGAATAGAACTGATTTAAAAATTACATTTTCTAAGGGATAATTTCTACTGTATAGGAATGTTATTATTCCTATGTTGGTTTTGTAAGTATCAGCCTTGCTGAATTATCTTACTCAATCTTTTCAATCTTGTTCTTTTTAATTTTTTTCTTTTATTATTGCATTGCAGTAAATAAAACATAGTGTTCAACAGAATGTTCATCTGTCAGACCATTCTTGTGGTTTTCCTGATTTGAAGAGAAGTTTTAAGTGCAACTTATACTGTAGGTTCAGAAAGCTTCCTAAGAGAAGTTTTAAGTGCAACTTATACTGTAGGTCCAGAAAGCTTCCTACTATGTGTTTGATAGAGGTTTTTGTTTGTTTGTTTGTTTTTTGAGTTGGAGTCTCACTCTGTCGCCCAGACTGGAGTGCAGTGGCCGCTTCGACCTGCTGGGCTCCGGCGATCCTTCCGCCTCAGCCTTCCGAGTAGCCGGAATTACAGGCATGCGCTACCACGCCCGGCTGATTTTTTTATTTATTGTAGAGATGAGGTCTCGCTGCCCAGGCGGGTCTCGAACCCGCGGGCTCAGGCAATCCACTCACCTCAGCCTCCCAAAGGCGCGGGATTACAGGCTGAGCCACCGAGCCCGGCTTGGTAGAGGTTTTAAATGCATATATGTAGCACATTTTATTATCAAGTGGATTTTCTTCATCTTCTGAGCTAAATGGAGATTTTTCTCTACCCCTTAACTTTTTTTCATGTGATCTCTGCCACTGCATGCGCAGCCATCCTTTCTCACCTTGCTGGGGCTAGCAACACCTTTAGCCAGTCTATTTCCTACCTGCCTCCCCATCCAGCATGAGCACCTCCTCGTCCAGGATAAACTCCAATACTCCTTGCCAAACGGTCCCTCTGGAAGTATACCCTCCCTCCCCTGCTTAGGCTGTAGCAAGCCATCCCCCACCTGGATGACCTGTTTGGCCTTCCTAACACCAAGGCACCCTCCACGTGAGCACCTGTGCCACCACACTGGTGCTCTGACAACCTTTTCTGAGTTATCATGAGTTACTTCTCCACACTCCCAAACCTAACGTACGTGCCTTATTTATGCTGTCTAACCCTAGGGTTTTATTGTTCAGAAAGAAAAGAGCAAGAAGTAGAAATCAATTTGGAATAGTCATACTGTGATTCGAGACAAATGTCGTACTTAATTTTTTTAAATGGGATATTTGCATGTTGGTAAGTTTAACATATGTTTCTTTCTTTTTTTTTTTGCTTCACTTGATTTTGATATCGAGATTATTATAAAATTATGAATGAGTTGCGGTTTTCATCTTTCTATCCTCTTTAAACCGCTTGTCTAAAGGATTGTCTATTAAGTAATAGAGGGTCTGTCACTCTGGGCTCTAAAATCAAAGAAAATCTCCTCCTTCTAGATATATATTTTGTGACATATCAAGAAAAACATTATGGATCAGTTTTATGGCTATAGATTGTGTTCATTTGCTAGGGCTATCATAACAACATACCATTGTCTTTGTGGCTCGAATAACAGAAATTGATTTTCTCATGACTCTGAATCTTGAAGTTCAAGATCAAGGTATTGGCAGGCCGGCTCCTTCTGGAGAATCTCTCCTTGGCTGCAGATGGCCATCTTCTTCCTGTCTTCACACAGTCCTTCCCTCTCTATATCCTAATATCCCCTTCTTATAAGGGCACCTGTCAGATGGCATTAGGGCTTACTCATGACCCAGTTTTACCTTAATTGCCTTTTAAAAGTCTCTATCTTCAAATATAGTCACATTCAAAGTAGGGTTAGGTGTTAAGATTTTAACATATGTATTTTGGGGGAACACAGTTCATCCAACAGTATAGATTTAAGCTTTCTATATATGCTTTATACATTTTGTTAACTTATGTTTTATTAAAAACATTTAGAAATATTTAGTAAATGTATTCAAACGAGGATTAAATAATTCAGAAATGAAAAACATTGGAAATCTGTATATAATAAAAAGTGAATCTAAATGTTTGCAGTTAAACATTCATACAAATACATATTCACCATTTTCTTCAGGGATGACATGAGCATACATGACATGTTATCTCTGAAGAAAAAAAAACGGGAGATGCTAAAAATATTCTCAAGTTTTTAAAACGGTATAGAATGCATTACATTTTACATGAATGTAAACCTGGTTTACTTTCATGATTTTTATTGTGCCAGAATCATGGTTGGTTTTAATTTTTAAAACAAATATTGGTATCATAACACATTGGCTCATTAATAATTAAGGCATTTTGCAAACATAGTATCTTAGTGAGGATTAAAAAAATCTTGATCATGTGCTGTGATGTCTTAAACTTTCAGAGTTTTTTACTTTTTTTATGAGCAATCATTGCGCATATCCACGGGGCACATAGTAATGTTTCAATACATTAGTACACATGATTTATGGCAATCAGACCATGGTAATTAGCATATCAATAATGTCAAACACTTATTTATTTATGTTGGGAAACTAGATATTATTTGAAACTAGATATTATTGTTAACTATACTCATCCATGTTGACTATATAGAACGCTGGAACTTATTCCTCCTATCTAGCTGTTAGCAAATCTCTTCCTATCCTTCCCTTTTCCTACTCTTCCCAGCCTCTCGTATCCTTTTATTTATACTTCCATGAGATCAACGTCTTCAGTTCCACATATAAATGAGAACATGTGAGGTTTAACTTTCTGTTTCTGGCTTACTTCATTTAACATAACGTCTTTCAGTTCCGTCCATGTTGCCTTGAATGACGGAATAGTTTTCCATTGTATATATACACCACATTTTCTTTATCCATTCATCTATTGTTGAACAACTTAGGATAATTCCATTTCTTGGCTACATTAAACACAGGGGCAGAAGTCTTTTTGATATCATTTCCTTTTCTTTGGATAGATGCCTATTAGCAGGATTGCTAGATCATATGATAGTTCTATTGGTAGGTTCTGAGGTGCCTCTATGCTGTTCTCCATAGTGGCTGTACCAATTTACATCCCCACCAACACTGTAGAAGACTTGCCTTTTCTTCACATCCTCACCAGCATTTATTATTTTATGTCTGTTTGATAACAGCCATCCTGACTGGGGTGAGATGAGACTTCATTGTGGTTTTGATTTGCATTTCCCTAATGAGGAGCGTCATAAGGCATTTTTCCATATAATTGTTGGCCATTAGCATGTCTTCTTTTGAGAATTGACTGTTCAAATTATTTGCCCATTTTAAAAATTGGATTGTTTGTGTTTGGGGTTTTTTTTTTCCCCCTACTGTTGAGATATTTGAGTTCCTTATATATCCTAGATATTAATTTCCTCTTGGATGGGTAGTTTGCAAGTATTTCCTCCCATTCCATAGTTGTCTTTTCATTCTTTTGATTGTTTCATTTGCTGTGCAGAAAATTTAGTTTGCACAATTCTATTTGTTTATTTTTGTTGCCTGTATTTTTAAGGTCTTATTCATAAAATATTTTTCCAGACCAACATTCAGTCATTTTCCCCATGTTTTCTTCTGGTGGTTTCATCATCTCAGGTCTTACATTTAGGTGTTTGATACATTTTTAGCTCATTTTTGTTTGAGATGGGGGGGATCTAGTTTCATTCTTTTGCATATGGATAGCCAGTTTCCACAGCACTATTTATTAAAGAGACTGTCTTTATCCCAGCGAGAGTTATTGATAGCTGTGTATAAAAAATCAGTTGGCTGTAAATATGTTGATTAATTTGGGGTTCTCTATTATTTTCCATTAGTCTGTGTGGCTGTTTTCATGCCACTGCTATGCTGTTTGATTGCTACAACTTTAAAGTATATTTTGAGGGCTTGTAGTATACCTCCAGCTTTATACTTTTTGCTCAGGATTGCATTGGCTATTTTGTTAGGGATTACGTTGTCTGTAGGTGCTTTGGGTAATATTGTCCTTTTAACAATATTAATTCTTCTGATCCATCAACATGGAATGTCTTTCTACTTGTTTATATCCTATTCAATTTCTCTCATCAATATTTCGTATTTTTCTTTGTAGAGATCATTCACCTCCTTGTTTAAATTTATTCCTAGGTATTTTATTTTTTATAGCTATTATGAATGAGATTGCTTTCTTGACTTCTTTTTCACTTACTTTGTTGTGTATATATAGAAATGCTATATATATATATTTTTTGCATATTAAGTTTGTATCCTGCAACTTGACTAAATGTATCAGAACTAAGAGGGTTTTTTGGTGGAGTCCTTAGGGTTTTTCTGTACATAAGATCATGTCATCTACAAATGAGAAAAATTTGACTTCTTCCTTTCTAATTTAGATGCCTTTTGTTTTTTTCTCTCACCTAGTTGCTTTGGGTAGGACTTTCAGTACTATGTTGAGTAAGAATGACCATTCTTGTTTTGTTCTAGTTATTAGGGGAAAAGTTTTCTGGTTTTTCCCATTCAGTAAGATATTCACTGTGAGTTCATCATATATGGCCTTTATTATGTTGAAGCACTTTCCTTTGACCCCTAATTTATTAAGAGTTTTTATCATGAAGAATTATGGAATTTATCGTGTTATATAATGTTTACTGATTTGCATATATTGAACCATCTTTTCATCCCTGGGATAAATCCTACTTGATCATGGAATATTATCTTTTTGACATGTTTTTTAATTTTGTTGGCTATTGTTTTGTTGAGGATCTTTTGCATCTATGCTCAGAGATATTGACCTGTAGTTTTCTTTGTTGTATCCTTAACTGGTTTTGGTATCAGGGTTATGCTGTCCTCATAGAATGAGTTAGGAAGAATTCCCTCAGCCTTAATTTTCTGGAATAGTTTGAGAATAATGGGTATTAAAAAAAGTTAAAAAAAATAACTTTCAGTAGAATTAACAGTGAAGCCATCAGATCTTGGACTTTTCTTTGTTGGAAGCCTTTTGAATACTGATTCAATCTTCCTACTTGTTACTGGTCTGTTCAAGTTTTCTGTTTCTTCTTGGTTCCATCTTAGGTAGGTAGTGTGTGTGTCCAGGAATTTATCTATTTACTCTAGGTTTTCAAATTTGTTGATGTATAGTTACACAGCTGTCTCTAATGAGCCTTTATATTACTCTGGAATCTATTGTGACATCTCCTTTTTCATTTCTAATTTTTATTTATTTTGGTCTTCTTTCTCTTTTCTTAGCTTATTTGTTGATTTTGTTTATATATATATATTTTTAACAAAAACAGGTTTTTTATCTCTGGGATTATTTCTTTAGTCTCATTTTTATTTTTTATTATAGAGATATTGGGTACAAGTTAGGATTAGCTACATAAATAGACTGCATGCAGATGAAGTTTGGGCCTCCACCTGGTCCTCACTTCCCCTGGTTTAGGACCAGGTACCCTTTGTATTGTTATGTGACCCTCCATTTTATTTTTGCCCTGATCATTACTTCTTTCCTTCTACTAATATTGGGTATGGTTTGTTCTTGTTGTTGTAGTTCCTTGAGATGTGTTGTTAGGCTGTTTACTTAAAAATATTTCTAGTTTTTTAATGTAGGCATTTATTGCTATAACTGTCCTCCTTAATACTACTTTTGCTGTGTCTCAGGTTTTGATGTGACATATTTCTATTTTCATTTATTTCAATGAATTTTAAATATTTATTTATTTATTTATTGAGTAGGAGTCTCACTTTGTCACCCAGGCTGGAGTGCAGTGGCACGCTTATGGCTACCCTCACGTTGATCTGCTGGGCTCAGGCGGTCCTTCCGCCTCAGCCTTCCAAGTAGCTGGAACTCCAGGCGTATGCTGCCACTCTCACTTAATCTTTTGATCTATTGTAGAGATGAAGTCTTGCCAATTTGCCCAGGCTGTTCTTGAACCTGTGGGCTCAGGCAGTCCTTTCCCCTCAACCTCCCAAATTGCTGGGATTACTGACTTGAGCCACCGTGCTTGGCCTATATTTCATTCTTAATTTCTTCCTTTACCCATTTTCCTTTCACGAGCATATTGTTTAATCCACATATTTGTATAGATTTAAATGTTCCTTTTTGTTATTGATACTCAGTTTTATTTTATTGTTCTGAAATAGAGACTTAATATTATTTCAATTTTTAAAAATGTTTTGAAACTTACTTTGTTTCCTCAATTCTGGAGAATGTTTCATGTACTGATGAAAAGAATGTGTATTCTTCAGTTGTTGGGTGAAATGTTCTGTAAATGTCTATTAGGTTCATTTGGTCTTTGGTGCAAATTAGAACCAAAATTCCTTTGTTGATTTTTCTGTCTGGATGATTTGTCCAATATTGAGAGTGGGTTGTTGAAGTCAACTGTTATTATATTGAAATCTATCTCCTCCTTTAGATGTAATAATGTTTATTTTATGTACCTGGATACTCTAGTGTTGGGTGCATATATTTATTTTCTGCTATTATTTCATTAAGTATGTTTTCCTTAATTTTTTCTTTCTCTTCTCCTTCTGAACACCCATAATATGAATGTTTATTTCTTAATAGTACCCCATAAATCCTTTAGGGTTTCTTTATTTTTTCATTTTGCTTATCTGCTTATTTCAAAAGATCTGTCCTCAAGTTCAGAAATTATCTCGTCTTCTTGGGCTAGTTCATTGTTGAATCTCTCTATTGTATTTTTTATTTTACTAATTGAATTCTTTAGCCCTAAGATTTCTGTGTATTTTTTACGACATCTATCTCTGTTGAATTTATAATTAAAATCATGAATTATTTTTCTGATTTTGTTGAATTTTTCAGTATCTCACTGAGAGATACAAAAGAAGACAATTTTGAATTTTTTTCTGGCATTTTATATTTATTTATGATTGAGGCTTGTGACGAGAGAATTATTGTTCTTCTATGGAGGTGGCCTGTTTCCTTGCTTTTTCATGTATGCTATGTCCCTATATTGATTTCTGTATGTTTGGTGGAAAAATCGCCTCTTCCAGTTTTATGGAGTAGTTTTTATAGAGAAACATTTATTTGTATGAAAGTTTCTTCATGTATCAGTTTGGTGGGGTATATTGATTGTGGTACTAGGTGGATGTAGCAGTGTACGCTCTGTGTAGTTTCATCAGCTGCAATCAACAAGGCATTTACAAGCTTCTCAATGGCCTAGGATGAGAGAGTTTGTTTCAGTGGTGGTACAGATTTGCTAGTGGTGGGCTCACCAGGCTGTTTCTTGTCAGAGGCATGCATGGGTACACAGTAGGTTTACCTAATTGAGATCTGGCTCTCTGGGGTTTGCCTGCCAGGAGGGACTTGCAGTGCTGTTTCTCAGGCCTAGAATGTGAGTGAAAGGCTGCCCAGTTTGCCTGGGAACATGTCTACTGGGAGTGGCCCACAGGGCTGCTGCTCAAGCCCAGGGTGGTGGCACAAGGTTGCTTGATTTGCTGAGGATGATCCTTGGGGCTAGTTCTCAGGTCCACAGTGTGAGCATATGGCTGCTCTGATAACCTGGGAGCATTTCTGTAGGGGGGGTCTCATGTGCTATTCGGTAGGCCTGGGACCACCAACACAGGGATGCTGGTAGAAAGAAGGAGCTGGGGGCATGCCCAACAAGAGTGGCCTTTGGGACTGTTTCTCAGGTTGATATAGGAGCACAGGGCCGTTGATCAGGCCGAGGACGTGTCTGCAGGCGCAGAAACACTGTAGGGCTGTTTCTCAGGTCCTCAGCATGGGTGCACAGCCACGCCACTGGCCCAGGAGCATGCGAACTGCTCAGAGCGTCAAGGACTTCTGCTTAGGGGTAGGCACACAGCAGTTTGGCCAGATGAATGGGGAATTTACCCCAGGAGAGACTGACAGGCTGTCCTTCTGGCTAGAGGCGAGGTGGCAGGGGTTGGTTTCCCTGCTCTGCACAGCAAGAATCAAAGCTGATCCTGGGCCCAAGCACAGCTGTGGTGGTGGCATTTAGTCACTCGAATGGGCTTGGTGGAATGAAGAAGAGTCCAGTGTGGAAGAGGTGCCATGGTTATCAGCCCCCAGAGCAGGGCACCCTCTGGAAGTGGCTCTGATCTCAAGATGGCACCACGTTGCTGCAGCTTGGTTCACTGGGGGTTGGGGGTTAGGGGAAGCATGCCTTGTGGTCCTGATCCCGGGGGCAATGCAGCTGTCCCAACTGGGCTTGTGGGGAGCATGGGATTCTCCTGTTGCTATAGGTGTTTGTGTTGGCAATGGGGGCTAGTAGGGCTCTTCTGCTTACTTTTCCTCTTAGTGGGAAGCTCCCCCTGTCTCTGTGCCTTTCCAATCCGGGCAGGGGAAATGGAGCTGCAGAGGCCGGATGCCTCCATGCTGCCCTCCTGGATTTCCAATCACCACAGGTATAGCTTCACTCCCTTGCTGTACTCCAGAACCTTCCCTTTGACACTCCAGTCAAATCTTAGCTGTTGATTCACTGCTTTGCTCCTTTCTTACAGGAGAGAGGAAAACCAGGCATCTCTAGTCAATTATCTTGCTGATAAGTTTTCTACTTCTTTTTAGTCAGATTTTGGCAATTATTGAGGAAGTTGTTTTATCTGTTTTCAAATGTTGTAGTAGGGTTATTCATATTATCTCCTTATCACTTATAAAATTCTCTGTTGCAGTTTTAGTTATGTCTCATTTTTTATTCTCAATACTGTTCATTGCTGTCTCTTTTTGCTTTTTTTGTTTTTTTCTTGAGTCAGAGGCTCACTCTATCGCCCAGGCTGGAGTGCTGTGGCACACTCATGGCCACACCAGCATCAACCCGCTGTTCTCAGTGATCCTTCTGCCTCAGCCTTCCAAGTAGCCAAAACTACAGGCGCACATCACCATGCCTGGCTCATTTTTTATTTATTGTAGAGATGAGGTCTCGCCAAGTTGCCCAGTCTGTTCTTGAACCCATGGGCTCAGGCAATCCCCTCACCCCGGCCTCCCAAAGTGCTGAGCCACTGTGCCTGGACTTCTTTTTTCTTAAATTTACCAGAGGCCTATTTCATTCCGTTTTTAAAAATGATTTTTCTGTTTTGATCTTTGGTTTTTAATTTTGTTGTTAATTTTTCTATTTCATTAATTTCTGCTTATGTCTTGATTTACTTTATTTGAGTTTATATTTTTCTGGAAATTTTTGAGTTAATCACATCGATTCCTCAGTGTTTAAAATTCTTTTACGTGCATTTCAAGTTGTACATTTGCCTTTGAATAGCCTAGGAATTATGACATGAAGTATTTTCATTCTTATTTAGGTGTTATATATTTTGAAATTGCCAATATTGTTTGGTTCATCAAATTTAATTGTATTTTAATATGCTTAAATATGAAGCATTTTGTTCTCTTTCTGTTATTTATTTCCAATGACTTTGCATTTCTAACTTAACTGAGTTTACTGCTAAATTTATTGAATTTCGCGCTCTTGATTTATGGGTATTTGTGGAACCTTATTTTGCAGTTTATTCAGCATAAACTTTAAAAATACTGTCTACATACATGTAAAAATGCAGTTTTTCTAAGTGTTGAGTATAAGATTATGCATATATGTGTTGTATCCAATTTTTAATCGAGTTGTTAAAATTCTCCTTATTTTTACTTTGGATCTATGTCGACAAATACATAGCAGTTTTAAATTATTTTAATCTTAACAGTAAATTATTTCTTTTATAATTATATTTTGATCTTCTGTATCATTAATATTTTTAAACTTACAATATATTTTGTTCAATGTCAGTATAGTTACCTAAACATTCTTTTGGTTTTCATGGACTTTTTAATTCTAGAGATTTACTTTCTTTTCAAGCCTGCTTTTAAAGTTTTTTTTTACTTGCTTTTTTCAGAACGAATTTCAAACTTTTAGTCTTTTAAAAATTATAAACGCGCTTATGGACCTTGAGGTATTATTTTACCTCTCTGGGCTATTTTAGCTAATTTTCCCTAGGAATTTGAGTTGTAGAAAAGTTTTAAAATTCATTTTGTTAACATGGGAGCTTATGCCACTAAATTCCCATCTCATAAGCATGTGGCACAGAAATGGTGTTTGTATTTTTGTGGGAAGACATCCATTGTCACTGCAGAGACCCCTGACTGATCATAAATTTCTTGCTGCATTTAAAAGATGGAGTTTTTACAGTATCTCTTTTTGTGTTCAGGACAGCTGTTCAAAGGCCTAGACTTTAATAGGCCTTAGGCCACATGTTCTGTTCTTTTCCTTTTATCCTAAGGAGTTATGTCTAGTTCAATATCCTTTATGTTTCTACAGTCTTTTGGAGATTACCTCTCTAGCTTAACATTTTTTCTTTATATCTGTCTTCTAGGGATTTCCCTTTTTTCTTTCTCAGGAACTCAGCTTGTTTGTACATGTCTGCTTAAACTTTTTAAAGTCCTAACACCTTTTTTAAAAAATCCAAATTTCTGCAGATATTGTCATAATGTTTCTAAAAACTTGGTGTGCAATGACTTTTTACTATATTCTTAGAAAGCATTATTTATATATTACTCCATGTATTATATATTATAAAAGGTTTTATAATTTATATATATTATATGAAGTTTCTCAGTTTAACTCAAGTGTGATATACTTTTCTGTGTGGCATCAATCTTCTTTTTTTTTTAGATCTTCCTTTTCTGTTATACAGATAAATAAACAGACTCCGATCTTATTTAGAATATATAATATTGTAGGTATATAAGTACTTATATACTTACTGAGTGTTCAGCTCATGATGTGAAATTAGAGAGGTTCTGCATTATTGTATGACACATAGCATGCTGCTAGCCATGTTATAAAAACTTACCTTCTGTAACACACATAAATGTCACAAAACCCTTTCTGCCCCATACCTTGGTGTACAAGTGACCTGTTCCCACAGGTCATAAGATTTTGCTAGTTGTGCTTGCTAAGATTAGGGAGGATGCCACAGGAAACCTTTGCGACGGCAATGAAGGCAGTTGCTCATTGCTTATAGCTCACATCCCATGGACATTATACTACTAGGAGGCAGGTCCAGAGGAGAAATCAAAGCCTACTGACACATACTTTTGTCCATGTCTGCTGAAACTTACTTAAAGTCAGTAGTTGATGACATCAGATGGTCAAACAGGCAGAGAAGACAGAAGCCGTGGATATCTGTTAGACCATGGTGCACAAATTAAGGACCAACAAGGAAATGGCAGAATAAGGATGCTGTTACTTGCACTCCCTTGGTTTCTGCCTTTAGCAATACTACTTACCTTTGCTTAAGCACAGAGGTCTGCATTACTTCCTGCAGCAAAGACCTCTAAGGGGGAGATTGGCCATCAGTCATGGCTGTGTCCCATTCCCTCACTCCTTATCTTGCCCCTGTTACAAAAGTTTTCACTTCAGGGATAGTCTTTTCTCAGGTAACAAAAATGGACCCAGACAGCTCCCGGATTACTGCTTCTTTGTAGTCTTTGATGAAAGGTAAATGAGAGAGAGAGGCCCCTTTCCTTCCCGATAGCCACATTAATCCAAGAAAATATTTTGACTCATCCTACCTTAGTCATAAACTCACTCCTGAGAGCAGTGACTAGAAGAAAGGAGGACATCGGCTTGTCAGTGTTACATGCCCAGTTCAGTGGCAACAGAGATTAGGCTTCCATCATTAGAATGAGAGATAGACAATTTCTAAAAGCAAAAGGTGTTATGTTTCCAGAAAGATGTTAAACAGTCAAAACAACAGATAACCGCTATAGAATGTCTACTTTCATATGGGTGCCATGGTTTAGGGATTCTGGTAGTTTTATGACTTAAAGGTACTAGTGTGTTACTTCTAGAATGAAAATTTTAGGCTGACCCCATCTATCGCAATACAAAGTAATACAAGTGTTCCAAAGACCTTGCAAATTCATGGGGGTGGGAAGAGACAGGTCCAATGTTACTATGGCCACTTCCCAGATACTTTTATGTACCAATTACTTGTGAACCACAGTTAGTTTGGATCGTAACTCTTACTTACAGAGATAAATTCTCTTTTTTCCATTTTCTTTTAACTGTTTCCCCCCCCCATAGAAGTATTCCTTTGACCTGCAAAACTGATTTTAAAAATCATACTACCCCTGAGTTTTTCAAAAACCTTTTTTTTAGTGGTGACTGTAATTTTTTCTATGCCCCTTGTCTGTTAAAAAAGAAAAAAAAACCTGGCCAGTACAGCAGCTCAAGCATGTAATCCTAGCACTTTGGGAAGCTAAGGTGTAAGGATTGCCTAAATCCAGGGTTTCGAGACCATCCCGGGTAACTTGGTGAGACCTCATCTCTACAATAAATAAAAAAATTAGCTGGGCATGGTGGCATGTGCCTGTAGTTCCAGCTACTTGGAAGGCTGAGGTGGAAGGATCACCTGAGCCCAGCAGATAAACGTTGCGGTGGCCACGAGCAAGCCACTGCATTCCAACCAGGGCAACAGAGTGAGACTCCAACTCAGAGAAAAAAAAAAAAAGCCTGTCAAGTGTACACATATGTCATGTAAATATGTACATTCTTTTCTCTTTTATTCAACGTCAGAGGTCTGAGTCTGAGAAAAATATACCCTCTAAAAAAAGTTATAATTTTACTTGAAAAATCTGTCAGCAATAATTCTACTCTTAGAAATGCTAGTTTACACTAGCTTGCTTGTAAAAGCATTAAGAGGGTTGTAGCTTTCATATGTATTTGCTCATTGAAAACATTTGCAAAGATTAAATTGTGACTTTTTTCAGTAGAGAGCAATTGTTCCAGTTATGTGTTGTTTACAGATAACAGTTGACACTTGGACAGAACTACACTTGATTTTGCAATAAGCGGAATTTGGAAGTACGGCCCACCAAAAGATGGACTTGAGCCATTAAAAAATGGATATTTGCAAACAGTTCCTAAGATCCCAGTGGCAGTGCAGTAATGCTTTGTCTAATGTGAAGAAATGTTTGGGGACGGGGAGGGGAGGAGGTAAATGAGGGACAGATAAATCATCTTAAGTAGATGAGACAGTCTTTCTACTAACACTGCTAAAAATAAATAAATAAGGGCAAATCTTAAAATGTCTTTAACCAAAACACATAACACAAAACCAGCTGTGGTTTTTTTATTTCTGAAGAAAACCAGTTGCCAAAGCGTGAGAATGGTTTAGCAGTGGCCATGTTTCAAGAATGTGAAGACATTCCATTCAGGGTTCTCACTTGCTCAAAGGAACAAATGACTTTGGGGAGAAGTTTTGATACATCCCCAAGCTACTCAGCAGAATGATAATGTGGATCCTTGGGCCTTTATTTCCCACCACTGCCTTCTCTCCTTCAGGGGGAGAAAATGTGAGAGACGTAGGAGAGATCTATTCTACATATGGATGCTGGCAAGCACCTCAGTGACTGACTGTGCTCCTCCCTCCTCAGAGTTAAGCAGGGAGTTCGGCTTTAACCACGTGGTGTGGCTCTGCTTACATCCCAACATGCTTTGTTGTTTCACTGCTGAGCTATTGATAAGAAATTAACTCCAAATGGTGTGTCTGACTTGAGAAACGTTGATAGACATTGTCCATCTCATCTCTGCTAAATACAACTGATTTGGACATGTTTTCCTATCTCCAGTTCCTTTATTACATGGGACTACTTTGACCGTGCAAGATTGTGATCGCTGGATCTATCCCTACAATCCATACATGGGATTCATGAGGCAATGGATTTAGAAAGGGGATCTTGGTTGAACCCGAGCACCCTTAAGTTGAAATGTAAAATCCCTCTCAAGCATGACAGCGTTCACTCAACAGGTATCGGGCACCCTCTCTGTGACAGTGTGTCATGGCAAGGTGTGAGGACAGGGAGGAGACTGCACGGTTCTACCTTTATCAGTCTTCCTGTCTGCTTCAGGAGATAGACAAGATCATTTGCATCTCACTGTGAAACATAGAACGCTGTAGACATTTATTTTTATTCTGGAAATGTTCACATACCATATCCCCAGTGCTTACAGCAGTACCTGGCACTGAGGAAACACTCATGATAGAAGGAACAAATGGACAAATGTCAGTCATGCAGTGACAGGCTGGGCACCGCCCAGGTCAGAACGCTTTGTAGAGTTAACTTCACCAGGTTTGGAATGTATCTGTCTTTTTATTTTAGGTTAAAAGTGAACTTTATTTATTTATTTTTTTAGATTATAACACTTCATTGAAAATAGAGTTTAGTAATTTAAAATTTAAGAATGAGAAAATCTGTTAATATTCTGGCATATTTTGCCAGCTTTTTCTATGCTACATATTTACTTGTATTTACATATATAAAGTAAATACATACATGTGTTTATATATATCTACATATATGTATTTTCCTTTTCCATGTATTTAAAGAGACACTGTGTGTGTACACCTATGTGTGAGTATATATATATATATATATATATATATA
The DNA here is from genome assembly GCF_000164805.1 of Carlito syrichta. Classification (NCBI taxonomy): domain Eukaryota; kingdom Metazoa; phylum Chordata; class Mammalia; order Primates; family Tarsiidae; genus Carlito; species Carlito syrichta. Next base: position 197,592 of record NW_007248075.1, read on the forward strand.
TAAACTTACCACTGGACAAGTATCTTAACCTCTTAATGACTTTGTTTCATCATCTATATAATATGTGGATAATAAACACATCTGTCTCATAGTTGTTGAGGATAAGAATTGAGTTTATGGACTGGATTCGGTGGCTCAGCCTGTAATCCCGCGCTTTGGGAGGCTGAGGTGAGTGAATTGCCTGAGCCTGCGAGTTCGAGACCCACTTGGGCAACTTGGCGAAACCTCATCTCTACAATAAATCAAAAAATCAGCGGTCGTGGTAGCGCGTGCCTGTAATTCCGGCTACTCGGAAGGCTGAGGTGGAAGGATTGCCGGAACCCAGCAGGTCAAGGCTGCGGTGGCCGGGAGCGGCCACTGCACTCCAGTCTTGGCAGCAGAGTGAGACTACGACTCTAAAAAAAAAAAAGAATTGTGGTTATGTATAAAATGCTTAGAAAGGTATCTGGTACCTGGTTAATTATATATAAGTATTTGGTATGATTATGTTTATGATCACTTTACCTTATTGGCCATGTAAAAATCTTTGAATAGATGCAATGTAATGTAATTATTTCTTAGTTGTTGGGTGTTCAGCCATTTCAGAGTTGTTGGTATTATATCTAATGCTGTGATGGTCATCCTGGATCCCACTCCTCAGAGACATTGCTTCATTTAGCCTTTCTTTGTTTTATAGCTCTGCTTGAATTATTTGGCTAAGACAAAAGATGTTAGTGCAAAAAAACCAAAAAACGCTATTGAAATAAAGCTCATTAGGCTGGGCTTGGTGCCTCAGCCTGTAATCCCAGCACTTTAGGAGGCAAGTGGATTGCCTGAGCCGGCGGGTTCGAGACCAGTCCGGGCAACTTGGCGAGACCTCGTCTCTACAATAAATCAAAAATTAGCTGGGCGCAGTAACATGCACCTGTAGTTCTGGCTATTTGGAAGGCTGAGGTGGAGGGATTGCCGGAGCCCAGCAGGTCAATGCTGGAGTGGCCATGAGTGTGCCACAGCACTCCAGCCTGGGCAATGGAGTGAGACTCCAACTCGAAAGAAAAAAGAAAGGGGGGGGGGGGG
>NW_007248075.1:198667-239798 GCF_000164805.1 Carlito syrichta
AAGAAAGAAAGAAAGAAAGAAAGAAAAAAAGAAAGAAAGGAAGGAAGAAAGGAAGAAAGAGAAAGAAAGAAAGCTCATTAGGAATAATTACAGGGTGTTTCATTTGGGAAGGAAAAGCAAACAGACTTGAAATAGTGAGACCACCTTGTCAGGGAAAGCCCAGCATGTCAGAGTAGACCTCAACTAATTGCAAGTTATTAACATAAAACTGAAACGACAATATAGTATAGCCTGTTGTGAATAAAACACTGGTAATGATGAAATGGTCTACCCTCTTCTTTCTGTTTTCAAGTATGTATTAATACTGGTTTACAGTTTTGTAAGTTTCGTTTATATTTCACATAGCGACAAACAGCACGTGTAAATGTTTTAATGGGTACAGCTGCCAGTCTTCTTAATGTGTCCAGCATTTATTTGTCATCTCTTATGTGTGGGGCACTCATAAAAGCAGGAAATGAAGATGGAGACAAAGATACTGCCTCCAGGTAATTCATAATTAATTACAAGAAAATAAGATTTTGCAAGAATAAGAAAATTTACTAAACAAAGATTTATGGAATAAGGTAGTAGAAAATTCCCTCCTTGCCTGGAGCTGATAAGAACAGATGCACAGGTTAAAATCCTCATGAAAAGAGACTTATGAAAGCTTACTTCCATTTTCACTGATGGGATTTATTCTTCTGTGTCCTGTCGTTTATAGAGTGGTATATTTGACAGCAGCACTGGGCTTCCTCCTGGCCATGCAATTAACCTGAGAAAAAAGATTTGGTATCAGTTGAGTCTACAGATCATATGTAATAACTTGCTTTGCTTTGTTTCTCACATGAAGTTTAATGCAAGTTCCTTCACATGAAGTTTCCTGGATCCAAGCTTTCTCTGCCTTATTATACTACCATTTGAAGAACGTGCATGTTTTGTGGGATATTTTTAAAGCCAAGTCAGTGATGACCTCATCATTAACAGTTGTATGTTATTGGCCAGAATGTCGTGACTTGGCCCTAACCTAATGGCATGAAACCCCAGAAGAGATATTCTTCCTATGTGCCCCAAAAGAGAAAAATAAAATGGGATTTAGTGAAAATATATTGTCTTTGTTTTGTGCTGTTATGATAGAAGACTGGATGATTTATAATAAACCGAAATGTATTGGCTTACAATTCTGGAAGCTGTGAAGTGTGAGGTCAAGGGCAGCATCTGATAAGGGCCTTCTTACTGTGTCATTCCACAGTGCAGGACATTGTGGAAGGACAAATAAGGTGAGAATGAAGGCCAAACTTGCCCTTTGATGATGAACCCACACTCGGGGAAAACCACATTCATTCATTCACTTCCATTCATGACATGAAACTCCTAATGGCCTAATCACCTCTTAATGACCCAACTCTTCAGAGTGTCACAATGATAATTACACTTCAATATGCGTTTTGGAGGGGACAGTCAGACTTTAGCTTACTGCTTTGTCACTTCCACAGTGTGATGTTTAGACCCCTATGAAACTGTCCTGTCTCTACCCATTCCCAAGAGTTGGCCTTTCCCGAATTTTGAGGTGTTAAATGAGACAACTGAAAAGTTTAGGTAGCAGTTTCATGATGTTTATTAGCTGTGAAGGTCAACTACTGGATAGTATTTTTTTAAAGTTTTCTAAGGTAAAATTATATTATGGTGACTCTTCAGGTAGTATGAGAGCAGTTCTACATATTTGATTATTTTGAATTCTCATTCGCCACCCTGTTTTTTTCCAGCAGCTTTCCCTACTTAGCCAATAGAAGTCCCATTCTGACAGTCTTATAGTCATCCTTGATTTTTTTCTTTTTCTCATACCCCACATCACATCAGTAAGTGAATTCTGTTTGCTCTACTTTGAGGATATGTTTGGTGACTGGCCCCTTCTGCCTGCCTCTAATCCCTACCACTTAGTCCAGATCGCCAGATCTCCTGAATGATTGAAATAGCCTGCTAACTACTATCTCTGCTTCCATTCTTGCCTGTCTTCCACCCTTGCCTATATCAGTTATCTACAATGGTGTAAGAAATTACACCAATATTTAGTGCTTTAAAACCAGCATTTATCATCTCATTGCTTCTGTGGTTCAAGTATTTGGAACCAGCTGAGCTGGTGGCTCTGCCTGTGGGTTTCTCATGAGGCCAGTCAAGCTGTCAGCTGGGACCGAAGACTTTTCTGGGGCAAGAGGATTAGTAACAAGGTGACTCTCTTAAATTGCCAGCAAGTTCATGCTGGTTGTAGGCAGAGTTCCTCAATACATGGGCCCCTCCAGAAGGCCATGCAAGTGTCCTCACAGCATGGTGATTGGCTTCCCCAGAGCGAGTAACTCAAGAGAGCAAGATGGAAGCCACAATGTCATTTATGGCCTAACCTTAGAAGTCACTAACCATCATCTCCAAAATATCCTGTTGGTTGGATGGGTCAGCCCAGTTCAATGTGGGAGGGGACGCTACAAGTGTATGACTACTAGAGGTGGAACTCATTGGAGGCCCTCTTGGAGGTGGCCACTACGTTCCCAGTCTCATCTCTGCCCAGCAGTCAGAGCAAGCTTTAATATGCAAATCAGATGTTTTTCTGCTAAAAACTTTTCAATGAGCTCCTATTTCACTTAGCATAAATGTCAGTGTTCTGGAAGGTCCCATATTATGTAGCCCATTGCTAACTCCCTTGCCTTCATTTCTTCATCTTTTCCCCTTTCTTATATACTCCTGCCATACTGGTGTCCTTGTTGTTCCTAGAAGAGGCCACTGAGAATCCTACCTCAGGGCTTTTGCACTCACTGTTCCCTTTGTTCGAAATGTTCTTCTACCAGAAACAGGAAGGATTCACTCTCTCGTTTTCTTTTGGTCTCTACTCAAATGCCGTATCATGAGAAAGGCCTTTCTGACCACCTTTTGACGTTGTCTCCCTCCAGCACCCCCCTTTACATTGCTTCATTTGTATTCATAGCACATACAACTGATATTTTTAATTATCTAGCTCCTTAAAACTCTACCAACCTTTATAAAAGCAGACTTCAGTCTGTTTGGTTCCGACTTTCTCAGTACTTGTATGTGTGCCGGGTGTATTGTCATTTGAACCATAAGAAATTGCAGTATGATTCATCTTATAATGGAAGATAAATACCTGTTCAATCAGTAGATATATAGTAAGTAAAAATCTTGACTTTGGGATTTTGAATAAGGAAAGTCGTACATTGTGTAATTGAATGGCTGTGAGACTCCAACTTCTTTGATGGTATTGTTTAATAATCTCTAAACGCACTTTTTGGCATTCTCTTATGGTTTCTAATTTGAGAATACTAGGATGGATGTTGCATAAGACTTTGGAAATTTCATTTTTTGAGGTTAAAAAAAAATGATGCCTTGCAAAAAAACACGATACCTTGTTTCAATCTTTAAAATAGTGAGACTGAAAAAAAGCTTTGGTGTTTGGTTACTTCTGATTTAATGAAGATCTGTTACAAAAGGCCTTATAAGTTAGTCATATGCAGAGGTTAAAAAGAAAATCATAGGTATTGAGCGTGGGTTTTAAAATTCACTCTGTGTTCTTCTAGTTGAAATCATCCTTACTCCAGGGACAGACATTGCAACTTAGAATCCTATTTCAAGTGGTGTTGTTTAAAGCACTTATTTGATGTATAAATTCACTAACTAGAACTTTGTTCAACAACACCCAATTTTTTATTTTCTGGAGTTCCTTGTGGCTCTAGAAAGGTGAAGGTCAGCCACTAAATGTCCTCCTGTGTAATATTTTGTAATAATACATGTTATTTGTATAGTCCTTTTGTTTTTAATATCTTCTGAATAAGAATAAATACACGAGGGCAAAGAATTTTGAAAGGAACTGTGACTTTCAATCCTGAATTTGATTTATACTTCAGACTTGAGCCTCTGCCAAACCCAAAGATATAACACAAATGCGATGATGTTTAAGAAAACTTGCAACAAAGCAAAAGGCTCTGGATCCTGAATCTTCTGATTACTACAAACAGGAAGGCAAAGGAAATTGCAACCTTTGCCCTTTGATCTTGCCCAAGTCAGTGGCCATCACGGAGCAGTATGTAATTAATAAAGGATGTTATTCTAAATGTAGAACTCAATACTAGCAACCAGAGCACACTGAGATTTTCTGAAAGCAGATTTTCTTCCATTTGTTAGAAGAAAAAAAGAAAAATAGGAAAAAGAAAAGAAATAGGAACAAGAAGAAAACATCTAAATGTTCCCATGAGTACTAGCTTATTAAGAAGCCCCAAGTACCCACTGCATAATACGTATTCTCAAAAGTCATTCTTTCTGATGTAGGACTCAGTGATGCTTTATTCTCACTTCTGATTGTAACACTTTATGCTCTTTGATGCTTTGCAGTCTACCTTGTGTCTTTGTGGTAGTGAGGGTTCTGCACATGGGGTCAGATGATCACAGTTCACTTCCATGTCCTGCCCTATATCCACAGGGTGACCTGTGCAAATACTGGAATGTGGGCGTTGGTACTTGATGAGCTTTCTATGCCTAACTCACAAGGTGGCTGTGGGTAGGTTAAAATAAGAAAAACGACATATAAGGTCTTGGGGTGGATTTTTGTCATATAAAATGCTCTGTACTCTAATGTTAATTGAACCTTAAAACCTCTCACATGGATATTTGTATTTGTAGCTCTGGTAATAGGTCATCTGTACACAGACACCATGACTCCTAAGAGTTTTGTTTCAGCAACAGAGTTTTTAGGAAGTGTGAATTTGCATGCCTTTTGGAAGGGCTTGCACCTGTTTACAGTTTGTTATTCCCTGTAATTGCATCATGATAGAAATCCACCTGGGCCTCCCTGACTCTACCATTTTCTCCTACTCACAGTTTGCCACCACTCTGACTTGAATCACCACAACTTTATTTGCCTGCTAATTTGCATTTAATATGGGCACTCCTGATTTAATGTTGCCAATGGTACATATTTTGGTCATGTTAACAATGGCCACCTCCTTTGTGCACTTCCCAAATTGACATTCATTTCCAGGTTTTTATTGTGTGGAATTTATACTAGGAGGAACAAGCATCCTCTTTGCTGGTTTTAATTTCTCAAGAACTGATAGTAATACTGAATTTGCCTCAGAGTTAAAAGCAATGAAAATAAGTTTATTTGCTGCAAAGGCAGTGTAATCTGTTAAGAAGTCCCTGGTCTAGAGATGAGGAGACCACATTTAGGTTTTGTCACATTTGGTTGGTGTCCTTGGAAAAAATCACTTAATCTGGGACATATTTGGCTAATTAAAAAATAATATCTCTAAAATTCTGTGACTTCTAAGAAGAGAGAGACTATGGGTGTGGGGGCAAGCAACAGAATGACTGACTGACAGAAGTCAGTCTGGACCTGTTTGGGTCCACCATTTTGTGGCTTAGTTAATGGAGCTATTTTCCCTTTAAAAGTAGTCCTGTGTGCCATTTTTGTTCACATCTATAGTTTAACTACATCTACAGTTCCACCTAAAGCAATCGTGGCCTTAATTCTGTCTCCTTTTATCTTCCAATCCTCCTCACAAATAAAATGAGTAATTGTAATTGGCATAAAAATTAAGGCCCTTTGGTTCCAGTGAGTGCTCTAACTTGGGAGAGTTGTTTTAGTATCTCTGGTTTCAGGTCATTCCCTTGGAGACAGGAATCTCTAATTGTCAGGAGGGAGTCCCCACTCCCGTCTTCCCCTGGTGGGGTGCTCACGACACCCTAGAACCATTGGGCGTTCCACAGCTTGCATCCCCAAGGGCTTCCTGCTCCAACGTCACCACAGCTAGCCTCTCCTCACCAGGTCTCTTACCAGCTTTGGGAGTGTGATATGGTTTAAGCCTTGTTCCAGAAGATTTTGAGGGGGATGGGAAATAGGCTTATTTGCCATCTTCTGTCTGGAAGAGGTCAGAGTGGAATGGCTGCAGTGTCAGGGTTAGGGGAAGCAGTGGAAGGGGAGACAAGCAGGAAGGAAGGGATAATTTAACTGAACCCGATATGAACCTTTAAGCAGTTCAGTTCAAGGACAGCACTGACGTCAAAGCTGTTTCTTATTTTATAAAAGCCAGGCTGTCTCATTCAAGTAGCCCCTCTTACCTTCTGCCAGTCCAAAATGCTGGGTCATGACCCTTTGACTGATGTTTATTAGAACCTTAGTTCAGGTAACGGTTTTCTTAGCACAACTTACCCTTTTCTTTCTTTTGAAATATAGGGCCCGATATGTTTTAGACTGAGACCCAAAGCACCTAAATAAATTGGTAAGAAATGCATCTGATTCATTTTATATCCATACTCCATCAGATTTCGTATCTTTAATACTGGTGTGTCCTCCACGGGGTCCATGCCTTTGCAAAGTTAAGTTTAAATTTATGCTTAAATTAAAAATTCTCTTCTCTGCACTGTTTAAAACACCAGGACAAGCAATACAAAATTTAAAAGTAATTAAATAAGAATCAAAAGAATTGCTATGTCAGTCAATTTTGTAACTGTGCCTGCACAAAATAAAAACTTTGTGATTACAATGTTCAGTGAACCTAATAGGTAGGTGCAAAAAATATGATCTTTTACTGTGCTTGCAGACTTTAATTTAGTTAGATGACGTATTTCTACTAAGTTAAATTTATGTCTGCCACTATACTTGATACCTTTGTTTTGGGAGCAACAGCTTATTGTAGGGATTCAAGTTCAGCTAACACTGGAGAATCTTCTGATTGCACCAAAGTGGGCACTTTCCCATTCACTGGCCTCCTTTAAACCTCACATCATCCCTGTGAGAGGGATTTATTATATTCTCTTCTTCTAGAAGAGCAAAGTGATGCTCAGGGAGATTTTGTGATTTGCCCAGAGTTACAATTCTTTTAGGGCCAATTCCTTCCTCCATGAACCCTCCCCTGGCCAGAATTCATCACTCCTTCTTTTAAACTCCCCCCACATACTGCTATGACTCCTCTTGATATGTAGGCAGTTCCACCCTGTATCTCGAGAAAGCTCTAGCTATATCTGTCTCTCCAGACTTTTCCTCATCTCAGTGTGACCATCAAGAGCAAGGCTTTTTCTCCCTTTCGTGCTCTCCTAATACCCAGCATGCATCTTACCTGTTTATAGTGGTGGCTCTGCTCATGTTTCTTAAATTGAATCAAGTTAACCTGTATCTGTTATTCTAGTGAAGGGAAACAAGCAATAAACAGAATAAACAAGTGAATTGTGCAGTACCAGATGGTGATAGGGCTATGGAGACTAAAAGCAGATAAGGGAAAAATTGAGGTGAGGTGGCAAGTTTTAAATAGAGTGGTCTGGGAAGAGTTCACTGAGAAGGTGATGTGTGAACTAAACCCAAAGAGAGACGAGGGAGAGTGGGCCGTGTATATATGCCCTGACTTTTGAAAAATCAATGTGAGTTTTACAATATTTTAATGGTAAAGCCAAACGTTGGCAGATTTTTCCATCCAGTCATAGATACTTTCAGTTAATATTAGGGATTACCTTGTTGAACTCTTCTTTCTCCATTTTATCAATGAGGAAACTAAAGACTCAATGAGGTCAAGTGCACTTACTTTGTTTACTTAGCCTTAGATTGACCAAGAAATCTCAGCAGCCTGCTGAAAATCCAATTAAACATTAAGATCCAGGACATTCATCTGACCACCCAGTCCCTTACTCAGGCAGCCCTCATTGCACACCTACAGTGGCAATACTGCCTGAAGGCTGAAAGCCATAATGTGTCCTTGGTGGACTTTATAATCCACATAGAAGACCGGCCCCACACCTAAAGAATCCAGGAAATTTAAAACAAAGTATAAATTTAAATTAATTGCATAATCACTAAGGCATTGAGCTGGTCAGAGCTCTGAATCTTGTTCCAGTCCCTAAAGAAAAGAGGCACCATTTTGTGTAGGGAGAGAGAAGGTCGTTCATTCCACACAAAGGACAAAATAGCTTGGATATTAATAGGGTAGACAGGGCTGGCGTCACCCATGCTGGATTGAAAATTCCACCATGAGAAATAAAGACAAATGCTTCCAATTCAACATATCAATTCAGTGTCAGTGGGGGAAAATAGTAATTAAGCTTCATTTCATTTCAGACGTGGACGGAGTAAATATATGTCTTCATGACTGTAGATGACATTGGCCCCACCGAACATTGAACAGGAAATCGAAGGCACTTCAAAAGTGTTATGACGCATATGCTAAATATTCCTAGCTGAAATTAACATCCTAAAATATTACTAATATGTAGGAAATCTTTGATTTCTAAAGCAATTTGTTTCTTATTGAAAGAGACAGTGGTTCACATATCTGACAGGCAGAATCACCTGGGAAGTATTTAAAAAGCTATTCCTAGATGTTTTGATTCAGGAGGTCTTGAGTAGGGCAATGGAATGAGTATTTCTAACAGGTTTCGCATGAATTCAGATCATCAGCCAGGTTCATAAACTGTATTAGCAGCCCAGTGTTCCTCTGGACTGTCAGCGCCTCCCTTCTAGAGGTTAGAAACTTGAATGGTAAACCAATTTCAATTTTGCTGTCTTATTACACATGTGAAAGACCTCAAAAGGAAAATGTCCTATAACGTTGCTTCCACGGGTTGGCAGATTTTGACTTTCTTATGAGTGAGTTTTGTATGTTGTTTGAGGTGACTTACACATTTTTTTTTTTTAGGTAGCAGAAAAAATGAGACACTTTATCTTATAGGAGAGAATTAATGTACACGAAATGATAAATATGTAGAGTTTGTGCTCATAAAATGGAATAATTTAATTGTTTGACTTTATTGTAAAATGGTAGGCAAACCTGAAAAATGGAAATAATAATAACATCAATTACATAGATTAGATAAGGTGCTTATGATTGTAAGATGTGTGATACAGTTTCTGGTCCCATAGTTGGGATTCTTAAATAATTATGCAAGGTTTTTTTTTGTTTTGTTTGCAGAATGAATCCTCGTTTATTTTTTCCTGAACTTTCAGATTAAATAATGCTCAGAGAAAAGAGAAAGAAACTCCTCCAACAAAACAGAGTTTGGGGTTTTATCATTTGTCCTACATTATTGGAAAAATAGACTGGTTTTGATTCCTATAAAGCATCTTTTATTAGGATCCTGCTTAAGCACTTTTTAATTTAACTTTCCACTTGGAAATAATTTCAAACTTTAAAAAACAGTTGCAAAAGTAAAAACATTTAAACACATACACACTTATATTCCTTTTACCTAGATTCATCTTTCCTGACAACTTACACTCTTTATTTAATCATTTACTTCTTTCAATGCAAATATTATTTTATTGTTTTTTTCTTTTTGTGTGTTTGTTTGCTTGAGTTGGAGTCTCACTCCGTTGCCCAGACTGGAGTGCAGTGGCAGCTTCCGGCCACCGCAGCCTCCACCTGCTGGGCTCAGGAGATACTTTTGCTTCAGCCTTTCGAGTAGCTGGAACTACAGGTGCGTGCTACCACGTCCGGCTAGTTTTTTATTTATTGTAGAGATGAGGTCTCGCCAAGTTGCCCAGGTGGGTCTCAAACCCGCTGGCTCAGGCAATTCACTCACCTCAGCCTCCCAAAGCGCGGGATTACAGGCTGAGCCACCGAGCCCGGCTGCAAGTATTGTTTTAAGGAATCTCCTCGATATCTTTCTCAAGTTGAGACCTGGTTAGACCAGACACATAAAATGATTGGTATATTTGGAGAAAGGAGAGATGGGCATGTAAAGATTTTTAGTGAATTGTTTCTTCCAGCACAAACCCACTCTGGTATAGCTAACCTGATTTGTTCTGATCAAGTCTAGGTCCATTTGAATCAACATATTAATTGACTTAGGCAGCATGTTGCAGACAGCATTGTCTTGAAGAAATGACCAGTGATTTCATTTTGAGGTTTGTAGTCAACTCAGAGCTTAAGATAGACTTTGACATAAACACCAGAGTTTAGTTTTGCTAAAGAATCTCAGAACTATCTCAGATTTTTTAGGTTAAACTGGGAACCATTTTTGGCTCCCTAAAATGGCCCAGACAAAAGATACATTCTGCTCTGTATGCCACGTCAACTGCCATCACTCCAGAAACACACTTGGTTTTACTGAATTCACACGCACCTGTTGTCCTGATCTGTTCTACTTTCCTGACTCTTCTTAACCATCTCGTCTTCGAATTTTGTAATTCCTTTTCCCATTTCAGTCATTGCCCTGCCACGAAGACCTTCATGCTTGACACTGCTTCTCGCCCTGACCCTTGACTTGGGCCTTTACCATTTGCCCTTGTATCATTGACAATATCAGAGTCAGCTACTCTAGGTAAACACTCAACAGATTCAAGGTTAGGCTAGTCAAGGACAATAAGACCTACTGCCTGAAGATAGCTTTGCTAGGTGCCACTGGTAGAGAAATAAGGGCTGGAGGCAAAAGGGACCAGGTGCTGGCCAGAAAGCTCTCTCACATGAGGCTTCAAGGTCAGTCCTAGACTAGTTCCTTTCCTCTATACTAGCAGATCCTTCTGTCACTCAGGATTGTTCTGATTACAAGCCACAGGAACACAACTGAAACTAGCTTAAACATAAAAGAAAATGTTTTGACTCACAAAACTAGAACAGTCTTGTACCTACCCATTCCTAGAGGTAGAAGACAAGAATGACCCTACTAGAAACTCTGGGATTGAGAGTAGAGGCTTTGTGGACCCAAAGTAAGTGAGGATATTATTGTCAGGAGTCATATAGTACAGACAAAACCCTCAGACGTTCATCTCCCCATTTCCTTTAGTTATATCTCTCTAACTCTCTATACCTCTGTTTCTATGTCCTTATGGTGTCTACAAATAATAAATCTATCCCTGCGCTGTTCTTTTTATTATGTCTTTAAGTATGACACAGTCAGAAAAAGAGTATTGTATATTTACAAACAGATTTGAAGTGCTTATAATCAGGATTCTTGCACATTTTGTGTTCTGTTATCCTGAAAAGTCTGGCTTTGAGAGTCTGTGTATAAGAATAAGAGGGCTGGTCGGGCATGATGGCTCAAGCCTGTAGTCCCAGCACTTTGGGAGGCTGAGGCGAGAGGATTGCCTGAGCCCAGGGGTTTGAGACCAACCTGGGCAACTTGACGAGACCTTGTCTCTATAATATATATATAAAAAAATTAGCCAGGCAGGATAGTGTGCACCTGTAGTTCTGGCTACTTGGAAGGCTGAGGTGGAAGGATTGCCTGAGCCCAGCAGGTAGACACTGGGATGGCCATGAGCATGCCACTGCACTCCAGCCTGGGCAATAGCATGAGACTGACTCAAAAAAAAGAAGAAGATGGCTTATATTTACAGCATGCTGAAGAATTGAAGTTCTGTAGCAAAATGCACACACATACACACACACAGGGGGTGACCCCCAAAATAAAATTTATTTATAAGAAATTGTGTATTTATTCTTACATGTTTAAACTTCAGTTACCTTCAACGTACTCTCCATTTAATGTGATATACCTACTGCGATGCTTTTTCCACTTCTCAGAATAGTTTTTGAACTTTGTCAGTTCTGATGCCTTTTAGTGCTTCTGCCACTTCTTGTTTTACCTCTTCCACATCAGCAAAACGTTTCCCTTTGAAGACTTTTTTTCATCAGGGAAACAACAACAAGGCAAGATTAGGTGAATAGGGAGAAAGGGGTATGGGGAAGGGGTTTGGTCAAAAACTGATGAACATGCAGTGCGGTGTAGGCAGGTGCATTCATAAATCACCCATCACGAAATAGACAAACACACTGAAAGAATCTAAAAAACAAAAAAAAGTTCACCAATGCCAAACGCAGCTTCTCACAGCAACACTAGCTGGTACACTAATGCCAATGGGCTCCTAGAACACTAGATAGCAAGGAAAGCCTGTACTACCAGGGCCCCACCCTCAAAAAGATAATTTTTTTAGGTCCTCCCTCAAATGATATACCATCACTTGAAAAGTACTCATGAATGCTAACAGGAGTAACTTATGTCAGATCAAAAAGCACAGAAGGATATTAATAATGTTTATAAGTTGAGATTCACTAAACACAAAGAATTCAACAGTGATGGATATTTTTTGGTTTGTTCCAAATTTCTTATTATGATATGCTTCATAGAGAGGAGTGAGAACTTTCTAAAGACTGACTCTTTCATGGGGAGAGAATATAACTAGTTATATCTTTGTAACTAGGTAAAGTAACTGAATGTCTTTGTCTTCAGAGTCAAATGGCTGGTTGACCCCCTCCCTCATTTAGGTGTAAGATTTTTGTTTCCTAAACCAGGCATCATGGAAAACTTCTTAACAGGGCCTGTCAGTAATTCCAAACTGATATGAAGAATTCATCTACTGTGATGTTTAGACATTGCCAACAAAATGAGCCTGGTTCCCATAGCTTCCCTCTTAATGCAGTCTAAAATTTCTAAAAAGCCCTTTGCTTTTATCAACATTGTTAGATATTCCAAGGAAAGAGGCTATATTTTCTATTTCTCAACACATGAGAAATATATGTAGTGCTTTTTGACTATACACATGTGAATATGAACTGCAGGGCATTTCAAAAAGTCAATGGACCAGCAAGTAGAGTGAGAACAAATAGAAGATTGTAAACGTTATAAACAGAAATATTAAAAACCCACAGTACTTTGACTTCCCATAAGTAAATCGAGTCATATCATGTTGACTCCTACAATCACAGCTCAACTGATCACAATGGGTTATTTTTTTTCTGATTTTGCATTAACTCTATATATAGGTAAAGCATTCTACCAGATGTGGATTATATCAGTTTCTTCCATGATCTCCTCATGAGGTCTTCAGGCAATTTTGGTAGAAAAATAAGTGCATGCTATCTGTAGACTGAAAACATGGAGAAGTGTTTGGAGCTGGCAAGAACATGTTCAGTCTGACATAGGACTTACCTGTCTGTAGGTTGTAACAATTTTGGGAAATGCTAGTATTACTGTGTAGTATATAGGATACCCTATATTTATAAATTTGACTATTAAAAAATGAAGCAAGATTCTAGGGTTAAGATGTTATACACCTGTAATACCATTGCTTTTGAGGCCAAAGCAGGAGGATCGCTTGAGGCCAGGAGTTTGAGACCAGTCTGGCTAACATAGCAAGACCTCATCTCTACAAAAAACAAAATTAAAAATGTATCTAGATGTGGTGGTGTGTGCCTACAATCCTAGCTACTTGGGAGGCTGAAGCAGGAGGATCAATTTGAGCTCAGAAATTTGAGGTTGCAGTAAGCTATGACCACCTTGCTGCACTCTAGTCTGAGTGGCAGAACAAGGCCCTGACTCTTTAAAAAAAAAAATATATAACTCATGTCCAAGGAAACCTATTGGGTGATTAGGGTTAAAATTACATTTGCAACTTTTGCTCTCTTGAGGTTTTAGGCTGTGTAGTTCATCATTGTGGGGGCTGCCCTATGGATACTAGTATGTTTAGCAGCATCGTTGTTCTCTGTGCACTAGATACCAGTAGCACCCTCCTCCAAATTGGGACAACCAAAAATGTCCTTGGACACGGACTAATTTCTGCTGGAACAGAGTAAGAGAGGAAGTCATCCGAGAATAAGAACCACAGGCTTGGAACTTTCTTTTTTTTTCTTCAATATTTTAAAATTATGATGTTGTGGGGTACAGTTAAGGGTTAGGTATACAAATACGTTTCATTCAGGCACCCTATTGATTAGAGATGCTTCTCCATCCCCAGGCAGATATTTGCTCGTTAATCCCATCTCCCCCCCCATAGTTTCCCACTACTGTCAGTCATTTTCTTATAGTATTAGATTGGATGTTCAAGGTTCATTATATGAGTGAAAACATGTGATACTTGGACCTTTGTTTTTGTGAGAGGTCACTCAGTATTATAGACTCTAGTTCCATCCAGGTTGCTGCAAAATTCATGATTTTGTTCTTTTTTATGGCTGTGTAGTATTCCATCGTGTATATGTACCACAGTTTTCTAATCCAATCCTTCATGAATATCACACTCGTGCTTGGCAATTCACAAGAAAGCGCAGTGGATATACTTTTCTGACTACAAACATACCTGAGTCAGAAATATAACTTTATTTGGGGGGAATTTCACTTCATTTCTCTCGTGACATTCCTTCCAACCTCGCTGTGTTCTGAATGACTCCGCTAAGGCAGAAGTTAATGAGGATTGTTCCAACCTAGTCTTAGAAGGAACATAGCATTACTTCCACTGCATTTTGTTGCAAATGAGTCACTACAGGCAGCCCACGTTCAGGGAGAGGAGAATGAGACTCCATTTCTTGGTATGGAGTGGTTGGGCCACACTGCAGAAGAGCACCTGGGATGGGAGATATTGTTGCTGTCATTGTTAGAAAAATGCAGCTCGCCATATCTGTGTTTGTATGCTAGTCATGTCCTTTACAAGTTGACTGTTGCTTTTCACATTCAGAGCCTAAACTCCCAAATCTCTAAAGTAAGAGTTGAACTCCACTTTGGCTGATTTCTCTTACGGCTATAAATAAAATTTTCATGTTTCCACATAGACCCCACATAACCCAGGCTTTGTCTTCTCAAAGTTTAAACAAGTCATTCATCAAGTTAAAAGGAAAAAAAAGGGATAAAAGAAAAGAAAAATTCTGCCATTTTGATGAATATGCCATCAACATCAATTCAAATACAAAATTTAAAGGGATTCTGAAAGTCAGGGTTCCCCTGGAGCATTGGCTTATCTGGAGCATTTTTAATATAAGTTCTAAGAAGGCAGTACACCTAATAACTATCTTGACTTTAGCTGTTTGATTGATCAAATACCTTTGTGTTTAAAGATGAATATCTATATAATAAGAGATAAGGTAGAAATAGGAAGACAGCTTGTTAAAACTGTGCCAACTGTAATTCTTTTCTTTTAAGGCAGAATGAAAGGCACTTTTAATAAGTACTACTGAACTTAGTGCCTCTGAATTAAGGCCAGTCACCTTGTTTTTAAATGAATGATCATTCTTAATCCTTAATACTCTGGTCTGAATGTTTGTGTTCCCATAAAATTCATATGTTGAAACCTGATCCCCAGTTTGATGGTGTTTTGGAAGTGGGTCCTGTGGGAAATAAGGTCATGAGGATGGTGATCTCATTAAATGGGATTAGTACCCTTATAAAAGAGGCCCATGGGGGAGGCTGTTTTTCTCTTTCATTATGAGTATCCAAGGAGAAGGTGCTGCCTATGAAAAAGCAGGTTTTAATCAGATGCCAAATCTGCTTGTACCTTGTTTGGTCTTGGACTTCCCAGCCTCAGAACCATGAGAAATCGATTTGTTTTTAAGCCACCCAGTTTATGGTATTTTGTTATTGTAGCCCAAACTAACTAAGACACTTAACACGTAGATAGATTGAAAGTTTTTGAAGGCCGGTTTTTCAATGTTTAACTGGATAAATGGTATAATTACTACACAGATAGAGCAAACATATTGTACACAGAGCGTAGCAAATATAGTTAATCGGCTTTCCTATAACAATAGGCCTTTATAGGTAATTGAGTACATTGTTTTTTAAAAAAATAGGTCATGTAATAATTCTTTCCTTTGGTCTCTCACAAACTGGAAATCTAGTTGTTAGTCTGGTTATCACAGGCTACGATCAAATGTGGCAAAGGGTGGGAAGAAAGATAAGTCAGGTTAGAAGGATTAGTTTTAAGAGTTGTCAAGAATCTTAGTATCTTGACAATAAGCCTCAAAGTCTTAATGATTAGAAGGTATGTCTTTTATTGAAACTTTTGCTTTGAAGGCTGTCACTAACAATAGGCAATTGTTCAAAGACATTGACTCTCATATCTTGAGACCTAGGACACATGAGCAAATTATGTTCATTTAAAATGTTAAGGTGATGATATTCTATGGAATTAGACAAGTTATTGTATATGAAGCCAGAAACTTTGGAAAGGCCAACTATACTGTGACTTCATCACCTGGGCAGCTGTCCTGCCTAGGCTTAACTTTGCTGACATGTAAAATTGCATTATTCCTTTCAGCTCTTCAGTTCTACTCTCATTATATTGTCTTAAAATAGTAGGTTTTCTGGGTAACTGATGTTATAAGAAACTTTTGCAAGCACAAGCACTTGAAAACATATATTTGGAAACTCATTTCACTCACTTTCTTTATCATCCTAACTCAGAAGTTTATGCTATAAGTCCACTTAAAAATCTAAAAACTCTGAATTAAGCCTGTTCACATTTGTGATTAACTTAAAGGTACAGCCTATTTAAACTATGAATACAAGGAAAAGCAGAACCTGCTCAAATATTGAGCCGGTTTTAAAGTTAAATGGCTTCAACTGAGAGGTTGACTCTTGGGAAATCACCTTTTCATTATTGCCATAGGGTTCCCATGTCATACCTCTTTGGAACACTTCACTGTAACATCTATTGAGCTTTGCTAGGCAGAGAGAATTTTACATCTAGCATTGTTGAATGTGTTTATTATTATTTTTTTAAGGCCCTAAAAATGTTGAATCAAATTCAGGGCTATTTTGGAGTATAATAGAAATTCAAGAAATAGACACAAAGAAAAAAAAAGGCACCATGATTGTCAGAGAAGCCCAAAAGAAACAGAGAAAGATAGGGTGTATATGATAGATGAAGGGCAACCTGAATGCGGATAAGTCATGCATTTGCGAATGGGGTCGGGGCAGGATTGGCATATGAAATCCAGTTTATATCTGTGAAAATGCCCGTGATGCCAGATTCCCTTCCTTCCTTTTTTTTTTCCCATAGGTTTATAACCTTCTAAAAATAATTCTCTGTAGCTGAAAGTTCAGAAAGCTTAATTTGCATTAATACATGATGTGCTGTGAATGTGAATATCAGGGCTTTTTATCTGTGCCTCTGAGAGGGAAGCGTAGACAATAACCAAACCTTGTAACTCTCTCAAAAGACAGACAGGTAGGGCGTTCATTTCCATTCTCTTTTGCTGCAGGGGAAGGGTAGAGGAGGCTGAGGCATAATGCAATTATTCTCTTGCTGCTTAGGAAGAGAGCTAGCAAGTTTCTCAAGGAAGACAGGTTTTGGAAAGTGTGTCACCCAGCTCAGGTTACCCAGTGCAGGATGGCCTGAGCTTCAGTTGGTTCTGAGTTTTGTGAGGTCTTCCACAGGGGCACTTGCTTCATTGGCAATAGGCAGAACTCAGAATTAGGCCTTGGATATTAAAGAGACACCCAGATCTCAACCCAGGTGGTACATTCTTTTTTAATTTTAGAAAGCAAGATTTATTGAGAGGACAGAAAAACTCTCACAATGGGAGGGACCCAAAGGGATTGACAGTATATTCTTAAACCTGCGGAAACAGATCCTGTTCTTGGGCATTTGTCTCACTGGTGTCCTCTTCTGACTTCCACAGAGGGTGTAGGGGATTTTACCCAAAACAAGCCCTCAGAATAAAAGGTACAGGTTTATACCTTCTTTTTTTTTTTGTCTTTTTTTTAAAGAGATGGAGTCTCGCTATACTGTCCAGTCTGGAGTGCAGTGGCTATTCATAGGAGTATTCCCACTACAGATCAGCACAGGAATTTTGACTTGTTTCTTTTCTGACCTAGGGGCCTGTTTCCCCTACTCCCCACCCCAACTCAGGCAGCCTTGTGGTCTCCCACTCCCGGGAGGTCATCATGTTGATGCTGAACTTAGCGTAGACACCAAATCATCATAGCTCACTATCACCCAGAGCCCCTGGGTTTCAGAGATCCTCCTGCCTCGGTCTCCCGAGCACCACTGTGACTAGCAATACTCAAGTGTTTATAAAGCATCTCATGTAAGGGACAGTCTCACAGTTACTTTAATTTGAACAACCAAGAATCCTGTTTGGAGAAAACAGATTAGTACTAATGTATCCTTCATTAATGCTGGTTTTGGATATCTATAGGAGTCACATTAAAAGAATTGCTGTGTTAAAAAGAGGCAAAGGGATTTAATATGGTGTTGGATTTCATTGGATACAAGTTTTTGAATATCACTTGCAAGAGTAACAGAGCAAGTGCTTATGTTGTGGAGACCACACATGAATACCTATAGGATGAGTACATAAATAAGTCATGCATCCTGACATGTTGTGAAAAAGTGCTTGAGGTTTGACTTAAGTTTTTTCAGTGACGTCATTTTACTTGGTATCCAAAAGTGAAGTATGTCAAGTGGAAGTAAAATGATGTATCCTGGAAAATTCTTAGATGATAAAAGGGTGGTTCTCTTGATGGTGAAGGCTCTGATGTAAAGATGTTTGTGAAGGGTTTCAGTACTATTACTTAAGATGGGGAATGTCAAATATTACTAGTGTCATTTAATTTTGCATCCTAAAGTAGGAAATTAAATATTCTAAATATTCATTTAATCATTCAATCTCCATCCCTAAAAGTTTCTACATTTAAGTCAGGAAAGAATTTTTTTTCTGGTGTTACCTGATTCAGAAAGTAGAGATTGATTCATTTATAGTCTTGCCCCTTGAAAATCAGTTGATCACCTATTTCTGCAGTTGACCAAAAGTGCTCAAACCACCTCAAAAGCTGAAAACTCACCATAATAACCAGATGCCAATGGGATTTGGGACCAAGAAGTGATGAGTTAAAGAAAAGCAGAAGTAGAATCTGGCAGGGTTATGGTTTAAAGACTTTAGGAATGGGCTTATATACTTAAGTTATTGCCAACAGGATAGGAGACATAAAATCAGTCAATTCACCTTGGTGCTTTTGTTCACTTGAGAGTATTGGACACTGGAAAAATACCTAACCAATTTGAGTGTAAATTCAGTTTTTCATTTGTTCAGCAAAAAGAACCACAAAAATTGATAGCCTATAATGTCGTGAATACCGTACTGTCAAAGAGACAGTAGTTGGACAGAGAAATACAGGTTACTCTCTCCCTCAGTCAAATATGGGCTGGGTTTACAAAATGGTTCTAGTACAGAGGTCCTTGGTTTCTCAAGTTCATGCTTTAGATTATTGAAACAGGGCTGTGTAATCAAATAGTCAGAGATTTGCATATAAGAGATATAAAAAAATGTGCATTCCTATGTTTATTTATTTTCCAGCATTTGATAAATGTTGAGTTAGGCACTAAGCAGTAATGGTCGTTAAAAACTGAGTTTCCTGACCTCCTGGAAACTTCAGTCTAAATTCTAGAGAGCAGCAGAGTCATTGATCAAAGCAATGACCACTAATCAGTGGCAAAATCCTAAGGGAGACAGGTGTCACAAAAAAGTAAATCTTTGTTACTGCCAGAACCTAAATAGAGAGTTTTTGAAATTTTGTAATCAAAATATAATGTACATGTAGAAAAGTAAATCATAAATATACTACTCAATAGATTTTAACATATAAACAGATCACAGCTAGCACCTCAGAAACCTTACTTGGCAATCCTTGTCATTACCCTAAGAATAACCAATATCTGGACTTCTAAATCCATGCATTATTTTCTTCCATGTGTCAACCTTATATAAAAGGAATCAATTCCTGGGTTTTTTTTTTTTTTGGTATCTACTTTCTTTGCTCAACATTTCCTTTGTGCAATTCATCTTTCTGTATACAAGTTGCATGTTATTCCATTCTGTACATATACTTTATCACTTCTGCTGGTAGTGGCCAGTGGAAGTTGTTTCTAATTTTTAAAATTTTTCTGAGTTTCTAATTTTTAAAATTACTATCAAGCTGTATTCCATAGTGGCTCTGCCATTTTGCACTTCCACCAGAAATGCAAGAGAGTTCCAGTGCCTCCACTGGCTTACTAGTCTTGGTATGTTGTCTTTTCACTCTAACTATTCTGTTGAGTACATAGTATCACATTATAGTTTTAATTGAAGTTTGAAAGAGGCAGGGCAGGGAAGTTTCCCCTGAAGAATGGATACTGAAGCTGAGATTTGAAATCGTGAGGGGTAGTTAGTGAGAGGAGAAGAAAAGTGCATTCCAGAAGAGGGAATCACATTGTGCAAAGACTAGGGGCGGGAGGCAGCATGGTGGAAGATCTGGTGATGGGACCTGGTATAGCTGAAGCAGAGGGAGTGGACAGTCAGAGGAGATGAAATGGATACATCAGGAGAGTAGAACCTTGGAGAATGAAGGAGTTTTATTTCCATACTCAGGGCAACAAAACGTCATCACCAGACTCCAAGCAGAGAAGAGGTGATGCAATTTGCCTAGATCACTTTAGCTGCTGCTAATTTAAGAGCCTGGTGTCTTTACCACCTCAGGACCTTTTGTGATATGTAACCTATTCCTCAAATCGTGAGGACTGGATGATACTCGACAGTAATGTGAGAAAAATATAACCACAATCTTAGCAGCAATCTGCTTAATCAAGAAACCTATTTTGCAATTTCCAAGCACTTCAGTAGGAGATTGATTAATTGACTGATGCAGTTAAAATGATGACTTCCTTGTCTTTATTTACAGAAGTTGAGAGAAATGCTGGCTTTGTCTTTCTATTGATGAAATAAAGGCCTGGGACTCATAGCTCAGGATGTGTTTATGAGCACTCCCAGGATATTCTGATACAACTGAAGTTTGCTTCAACATGCAGGAAACATAGGTGGTGTGACTTCATCACAAAGGGAGCCAGTCCTTTCTGCGTACCAATCAAAACTGGAGTTTGGGTCTATAGGTTCTGGGTCTTTATTATTAGGGACTTGGGATGAGTCATGCCAATATGATTAGCCATGAGTATGAAATATATAAATGCAGTGTATGGATATTTGTATATAAGACTGCTATGACAGAGTAGAAGTTTCTTTCTGAAAGGTTATCTAGTGAAACCTCAGTAGATTAAAACAGCTATCTAAACAGTCATTAAAATGACAACATCATGATCTAGAAAAATTAATTTAGAGTAAATTAAAAAGTAATATACACAGACATCTCTCCAGATGTGGGTATTTAGGGAGGTGGGTAGAGGGCGTACATGAGTGTGACTGTGTGTGTGCATGCGTGTTGATATCACAGGCTGAGGTTTGCCATTAACTCGGTGTTATTGGGCAATTCACTGACTCTCCCCATATGTTAGTTTCTACATCTGTGAAATGAAGGAATTGGCCTTAGATAATCCTTAAGGACCATCAAGCTCTAACGTCTGAGTCTTCCATTATTAATCAGCCATAATATGCTCTCCAATGAGCCCTCCAAAGCAGCCTGATCTCTGATGCACTAATTGGAAAACTAGGATGATTAAAACATGTAGAAACGCATAACATGATTGTAGATTTCTCTTTGCAACCCTGAGAAACCATAGATCTGTCTTTTCTAGTTAGTTTTTGAAGTCATTCTTTGATTTAGTGGTTACAGCCAAAATACAATGATTTAGCTAGTATTATTTATTGACTACTAGTCAATAAAACTATTAGAGAATACTTTGGAAATATTTCTGAGTGCGAATTGCCCTAACTTTGAGACTATGGAGATATAATTGTGTTGTACTTTTTAATCCATATAAACTGACATGATTAAAAGTAATAACACTTGAGAGTAATTATAGAGACTATCATGAACATTAATTAAGCAACAAATTGTGCCTTTGAGATCAATTTCTATTTATCTTCTTTGCAGATAAGAGACCTAGAATAAGTTTCTTATCAATAAAGTAACCTGAAATAGTCTCTAAATATTAGAAGTAGCCTAGCAGACTAGAAAACCATTAAGCAGTGATTTCAGCTGCAGCAAGATAAGAAATTAAATGAAATCTTGAAGTTTAAAAAAAGGAAAAATTGGTTAGAGAAAATAATGGCTTTTAAGAAAAGTTTTAAGCATTCCTATGAATGAAAACTTGATATTCCTCCTCTGTTGTCCTTCTGAAATACAGAAATTTTGACATTTTTATCTACATTGCACTTTCAAGGCGAACTTTAAGTGCAATTTAACTTCATTCACATGATATAAAATGTGTGTGGGAGTTGTCAGCAAATTATCTCATTAGTAATATTGATACTAATTGATTTTGGATCTCGGAGCCTTTCTCCTTTTGACTTATCCACAAATATTAAGTAATGTCTGTATCACATCACACTTAACCCTATAGAATTGTGCTGAGCCCTGGGAGACCTGTGTCTCTGGGCTTGCAATCCTGACCTTGACCAGATGATTCCTTATCTTCTTTTTGCATGTGTCCAACTGTTTGATGATATCTGGAGCTAGCCAGGGAAGTGGAAAATTAAAGTAGGTGCTATAAGTTACAGGGTTTACCCACACAGATGCATCTAAGACCAGGCAGGTATTACAGTTAAGCAAAGTGGCCTGTGTAGTGGAAAGGTACAGCATGAAGAATATGTTCCCTCTAGAGGAACCAGGTGCCAGGAAGGACATAGGCCCACTGTTGCCTGGTATTCTGGGTTTCTCCAGGTTCTTAGGGAATTTGCTGATTTTTTTTTTTTTTTTGAGTGGGCATCTCACTCCATCGCCCAGGCTGGAGTATAGTAGCACACTCACGGTCACCCCAGTGTTGACCTGCTGGGCTTCGGCGATCCTTCCGCCTCAGCCTTCCAAGTAGCAGGAACTACAGACATGTGCTACCATGCCCGGCGAGTTTTTTGATTTTTATTGTAGAGACGAGGTCTCATATGTTGCCCAGGCTGGTCTTGAACCTGCAGGCTCAGGCAATCCTCTCACCTCGGCCTCCCAAAGTGCTGGGAATACTGGCTGAGCCACCGAGCCCAACCTGAATTTTTAAATGTCAGTAACTGAGACTCCAATACTGTGGAACAAACAGTATTTGTCTATGGCCCATATAAATCCCAAAAGTATCAGTTTGTAAAACCCATTATAAAAATAAGAAATCTGAAGGGGTATCCTAAGCTACATGTCGCATTCTATTACATTGAACCATAGGAAATTGTCATTTTTATAGATTAAAAACCAATTTGACAAATATCAGTAGTTCCTCTGTTTTAGCCTAGAGATTGCAGTCCCCAAATAATGAGACCGATGATGTGCATCACCAGAGCCAATGTGCAAGTTAAATGAAATAAAAGAATAATGCAAAGCGAGTCCCGAGTAATCACTCCCACCCCCTACCCTGATAAATTTGGTGAAAGTTATGGACCTTCTTAGACATCTTCGATTTTTATATAAAGTTGTGAAATATGAGGAAAGGGAATGAAAAAAAACGTGGAAGTCAAGGATTTCAAGTTAAAGACCCTTGTGAGGAAATGCAAACACAGTGGTATGTTAGTCTGCTAGGGTTACCCTGGTAAAATATTGCAGACTGGGTGACTTAAACAACAGAAATATATTTTCTCACAATTTTGGAGGCTACAAGTCCAACATCAAGGTGTTGGCAGATATGATGTCCTCTGAGGCCTCTCTCATTGGCCTCCAGCTGACCATCACCTCCTTCTCGCTGTGTGCTCCCATGGGCTTTTTTTCTGTCTCTTTGTGTGTCCAAATTTTCTATTTTAACAAAGGCATCAGTTATATTGGATTAGGGCCCACTCATATGACCTTATTTAACATTAATTACCTCTTTAAAGTCCCTATACCCAAATGCAATCACATTTTGAAGTACTGAGGGTTAGGGCTTGAACGTATAATTCTTGGAACACAGTTCAGCTCACAGCAAGTCATATGCTGCTGCATGTTTACAAGCATTTCTCTGGAGAGAAAAATCCTTACTTGTAGCATTTGCCCAATTTCTGTGGTGTAACTATTCCCGTCATGGCTAATTTCAGATTAAGAACATCACATCACTAAACACGAACTTGGGAGGATAGATGGAATAGCACACCATTATGTAGCAATTCCACCATGTAGCTATGATAAATGTAAATCACCATAAAGATGTAATAAAATGTAGTAAAATGACGAGGAAGAGATGAGCTTCAAGTTTTCATTTTTCTCATTAATATTGATTTGATTGTAAGTTTATAGAAGCTAATTCTTAATAATGGCTATATTTACCAACCAGCTAGCACAATTCTTCAAAATTTAACAATGGGCTCTCAAGAACTGTACAACCCGGCCCCAGCATGCCACAGAGTCAGGTGGCCCTTAAGTAGAATTCTGTCATTAGGAATGGAAAAGTAGGAGTGCTTACTCGGAAATTATAAAGGGACAGTGTTGGATATAATAACTGACAGGATATGGGCAAAAAACAAGCAGGAAGATTACAAAATGAAGGAATAGAGGAAAAAGGGAGAGTTTGAAAGCGCAGCTAGTTTTGATGGGGCAGTGAACTAGGGAACACAAGAACGGAAAGAGTGAGCCCTGGGGTCGGGTGAGCTGAATTCCTAGCCTTGCTGTAACCAAATTGGCTGGATGCTTTGGGGCATGGCGCAACCTCTCTGAGCCTCAGTTTTCTCCTCTCTGAAATCCATCGCCCCACTCCCTGTGTGATTTTTCAGGAGACATTCAGCTCTAAAATTCTTGGATCCTGTCACTGATTGTTTTACATAATTGCCCCGCCCTTTTCATTTTTCTGTTCCTATAAACCACTACAGAAAAAAAAAATCCATAACTGAAAAGTGTGTCTATCCCTTACATATGGTATGGTCATTCCAGAAGCAACACTTTATGGAAAGAAAAACCACAGCCATGTTGTCTCTAATAGTTAGCAAGATCATAAAGGAAATTTCTATCAAAATGCTTTTTCCCCCTTTATGATGAGGCACTTACAAGTAACCCATTTCAGTGTGCATCTGGCTTGGAAGAAAGGTATGTGAACTATATCAGAGACTCGGGCAACCCCAGAGGGATTCCACCTTCAGTTCGGTAGTTCAGACTCAGCAAATGCTTTACCTTTGACTACATCATGACGGGGTGCCTGGAGGCTGTGTTCTTGGATAGGTCTTTTAAAAAGAAAAATGAGGGCGTTACACACTTAAGAACTCTGGGAAGGAAAAAAAAATAAAGGTCTTCATTGGATCTTGGATTTTTTTCAAACTCTTCTGTAAATAAGACTTCATAACCACTTCAGAACTGTCCTGAAATGATTCCAGTTGACCTATTATTATTACGATACACACACACACAAACTATCTCATAACATGTTGGTCAACCCACCTACTTGACTTTGGGTATGATGCTTACTCCAGCATCCCCTGGAAACTTGTTAGAAATTCAACTCTCAGGCCTTGCCTCAGACCTACTGAGTGAGAATCTTTGCTGCTGGGACCCGGTATTCATTTTAACAAGTCTTCTTGGTGACTCTAATGCAGGCTAACAGTTGCCACTCTGCTAGAGAAAAGCGGTGGAAGTTGAATTTTCTCTCATTTTTTAGTCTATGACAGTGATTCTTAATGTGAAACCCCAGGACCAACTGTATCGGCATTACTTGGGAACTTGCTAGAAATGCATACGCCTGGGCCTCACCCAGTCCTATTCCATTAAGGACTCAAGAGACAGGGCACAGCAAGAGAAAGAGTTATTGCCAAGATGTAATTTAAAATAATAATGAACTTGGGTGGCTCCACTTGGGACTGGGGAGAGAAAAACATGAGTCTGATTAAAACCCACATCAATTATGCATTCAGAGTAGATTTGAGAAGACAGAAAAGGAACAGTGAGAAAGAGTGATTCTTTGTTTTCAGGTATATGAGGATAAGGGTCATTGAGGGGAAGAAAGCAGGTTTACCAAGAGAGTCATTTATGCAAAGTAAAGATGTTGCTGTCCTAGCTCTTCCTGTATCTAAGGGAACAGTCAAGTTTTTGTCATATAACTTTCATGGAAGTCTTGTAGCTTTCTGGAAAAACCTTGATTGATATCCTATGGTTTTTATAGATGGCGCTGCTGGAGCATTGACTTTTATTTGTCACATTCTGGGGTTGTCTTGTATTTGCCAACCATGCCAGACCTTGTCACCCCCTCACTGCACCCTGACCCTCTCCTCTAGCTCTCACTCACCTACCTGTCACTGGCAAGGAGAACTCAGACGTGGTCTCTCCACCATCCTAGGATGGAATCACATCCTTGGACAGGCTTCCTGGCTGAATCCTGGCTGCTATGTAGAGCTAACTAACTCCACCTTCACTCTGGGACCTTTTTAAATCAGATGGAGCCTGTTTTAACACTGACTGGTTCTATACTTTTAAAGAGGGCACTTTCCAAAGGAGGAAACTGTCTTGGAAAAGACCCGCTCACACTCTGAAACTGAGACTAAGCCGCAATCCTTCCGTCTCCCACAACTGTTCCCACTAACATCCTTCCAATCCTTGCGACTCTCATACAATCATAGGATGGTATTGAGGAACCTAAGAGTCAAATGACTGATAAGTTTCTTCTTAGAAAGCAGAAGACTCTAGCATCAAAGGCAAACTCCAAGGATAAATAAATTAAGTAAATGGATCCTGAACTTGGCCCAGCACTGATTTGCATAACTGCTTCAAAACTAGTGACCTGGGAATACATTCCAAGTGGAAGGTATTTCCAAGTTTCGTTTCTGGATAAATGGTCCACAGGCACCTTTTCCTAGCTCTTCACTAATGAGTCTCCCTAGCTCTTTCAAATGTGCGGCCAGTGGGGAGTTTCCTGTTCTCCATGTGATTCTGACCCATTTCTCACCCACTGCACTGACACCCTGAAGCACCATTTAGCACTCCAGGATACCCTGTGTATTAAAGATAATCCTTTGAGAGATCTGGGTCCATAAACCAGTGAATAAGTCACGTGTGGCACGGCAGTGCTGTTTTTCATCTTAGGAATGGGCAATGAGGGTCACGCTACTATTTCACCCAAATGGGAAAAGGAAATGAACACGGGACAGAGTTGAAGTCAGAAATCCTTTCGTTGCATTTGGCTTCCACAGAACCCTGGGCCCAAGAAATCATATCAGAGTGAAAATATCTGCTTGATGATGTATGAGACAGGGCCACGGAATTTGGGGATGCGTGGAATATGGTGTCAGGCAAGACAAATCACATCCTTCAGTTACAGTGCAGTTGGAAAGACCTGTATTCCTCTGAGAGACAGATATCTCATGCCATCAAATTGAGCTTTCAGTGCTAGAATGGAGTCATGCAGGGTGATCAAGTAGATTGTATTGCTGGTCAATACCTCTTCTATTATTATGTTACTGGAAAATAATTATTATTATCTTCTGCCTGAGCCTGTGCAAGATTGAGGAAGACTGGGGAGAGGAAGAAGATTGTATTGTTCAACCTGCATCTTATATTCTGCTCTTATACACATTAAAACCACAATGCTACCTGAAGATTATATACTTTAAAAAATCATCACTGTAATTTCTTCTGCCTTTTTAAAATGAGCATAGAACTAGGTTGGAAATGTCAGTCTGGAATTTGTAATCAAGGCAAGACTGTTGGACATCTCAATATTTAATTCCATATTTTTTCATAGATTTGGTTTCAAATTGTATTTGGGATCTTTTAATAATAATGATGTCAAAGATGTTTAACAAATTTTTGAATGAAGAAAATAGTTTTGAGATTTAACTTAGTAAACGTTTGTAATTTGTGTTACATTATCTCATGCTTCTTCCTGGAAACCATTAAAATTAATAAACTAGGGCCTAGAAAAGTTCAGCT
Organism: Carlito syrichta; assembly: GCF_000164805.1. Classification (NCBI taxonomy): domain Eukaryota; kingdom Metazoa; phylum Chordata; class Mammalia; order Primates; family Tarsiidae; genus Carlito; species Carlito syrichta. The sequence goes on from NW_007248075.1 coordinate 226,127, forward strand.
ATTTGCAGAGTTGGGGTACTTAAGGGAATATCAATGTTTTGTCACATAACTTTGAGGGAATCCTGCAGCTTTCTGGGAAAGCCATGGAGAATATCGAGCCCTACTAAGGAGCTAACTTTTACTTGTATCATGTTCTGATGCACTCTTGAATTTATGTGCCTGTCTGGTTCCTATAACCCTGAGTGTAAGTTCTTCAAGAGTAAAGACCCCGGGGTATTTTGTCTAGTTTGTTCTCAGTTCATTTTTTGTAGTCGAATACATGTTGATTAACCAAACCACACAAAAACCCCCAGAACCTCTTTTCCTTCTCAACAGGGACATGCAGCAAAAAATCAGTCTCTGAATATTCTCATCCCCAGATATTTATTCTGAAACCTTCTTCCCCAGTCACCTCCGCTCATAGAAATATAAACCCTTTTTTTGATGGGCTGCAGTAGAGTTTCTTAAATCAGAACCATTGACAATTTGGGCACAGTCAGTTACATTGTGAAGGACTATCCTGTGTGTTATTGAATGTTTACCAGCATCCCTAGCCTCAACTCACAAAGTGCCAATAGCAACCTCCTCACCAAATTTTGACAACCCAAATGTGCTCACATATTGTTAAATGTCTCCTGGGGGCAAAAATGGCTTCCTCTTCCGCAGCCCTTCCACCCTCACCACACACATCCATACTGAGAAGTACTGGACAAGTTCAATGCTACTGAACACACACAACTCAGTTTTCATACTATAAAGCTATAAAGAAACAGAAACACACAGGGCAGGCTCCAAACTGGTTTTGTTGCCCTCTTTGTGGCCCATAAGCTTTTCCTAAAATTTCCCAAGGAAAGAAAACTGATTGTTCTTGTGACAATATGCTATGACCCCTTCCCCAACCCTCCACCAAATGTGGACATTTGGCAGATATTTGGAATAGGGGTGGGCAGGTTGGGTAAGTAAGGAGATAGACAGTGGTGGAAAATACAATGGAAACTATGTAGCCTCATCCGTGCTTTTATTCTGTTGACCTTGACCATTCTCTTACCTGATGGACCGCTCAGACCTCCCCAGCTATTGTAAGATTGGGGTAGTGACCCAGGGTGGGGACTTCCATGGACAGGCATGCTTTCAAGAGCCATACTTGAGAATATCCATTTTTTAGAAAACCATATGACATGAAAACAACAACAAAAAAGAACAGTTGTAAATAATTCCATGGCTTCATCATGTACTTGTCCCAAGTGTTAACTTCAGTTTCAGAGATTAATGTCAGTACTTAAAAAACTAAAGAAAACCAAACCAAAAAAACCAATAAACTAAGTCTGACCCAAACAGAATCAACATCAGAAAAATTATAATAAGTAATAAATTAGGCTTAAAACTCTGTCATTATAGTTAATTTATTTTCCCTAGAATAGTTTGTCTTGATTAAAGCCATTAGAAGTAATTTTTTTAAAACATTCACACCCACCTACTAAGCGTGTAATAAAGCCATGAAATATCAATCGAGCTAATATTTCTTTCTCCCTAAAAACTATGAATAAGACCATAATTCATAAATTTTCTAATTGTTTTCCTCCTCTAAACACTAGCCAGTGTTGCTGACAATAGCCACCCTTGAAATTGGGTTACAAAGGACATCCGCAATCAGCGAACTGTCTTATTTATCTTAATTAACCCATAGTCTGCATAATGGATCCTGCCCTTCCCCACCTTTCATTTGCCTGAGACAAGAATGGTAAAACAAAGACAGTAAAAACTAATGTCCCTGTGGGCTATGGAAATTAGAAGCAGCACTTTTTTCCCCAAAGCCAGTTCCAGTCATTAGTTGAAGTGCTACATAAATGTTAAGTATCCCTTGTTGGTTTATAAAGTTAATCCCATTGCAGAATGAGACTGGCTGATTCACTGATTCACTGATGACGTGGGTCTAAAGTGAAGCAGAGGTGAGAATTTCAGGTGCTACTGCATATCCACAAGCACTCACTGTAAACAACACTGATACGCCATCATTCTCCCATCAGAGTGCCTGCGGTTTGAAAATACGTAACATTGGTCAGGCTTTGTGGGAAAAGGCACTTTTATACACTCTTGGGGGAAGTATACATTGGTAGAACATCCATGAAGTGTATTTCCATCTATGGGAAGGGAAAAGGGGGTGTTCTGGGGGCAGGATTTACAATTGGAGCCACCCTCTGTTCTAGTAACTTGACATCCAAGAATTTGTTCTACATATATACAGAGGTTGTATTCAAGAAAATGTATTCACATTTAAAGAAATTCACATTGCAAGAAAATGTATTCACATTTAAAGAAAGGAAAAAACTGTATTAAAATTGTAATACTCAATATATACCGATAACAAAAGATGAATTCAAGTCACGTTTGACTTCTGCAGTTATAAGAGGTGCTCAAAGTAGTTGCCATCAGTGTCCAGACACTTCTGATGATGGTGAACCGCTGCAGGACATGTTGCTGTACAAGGCCTCCGAGATCTTTCCTTGCGTGCATCACATGCGCCTCGAACTTATGAAAGCGTGCAATTGTTAGCATATTGGAGGCTCTGTTGCATATTCACACCTCCATTGTCATTGTACTTTCACAACACTCTCAAATTTCACATATACTCCTCAAACGGGTCAAAAGGGTCTTATACTCCTCAAACGACAACCATGCTTCTGCCATTTTCTTTGACTGTCCTGCCTGTCACTTGGTGACTCCAGCAATCATTTGATTAGCACCATCTTTTGAGTGAGCATCATACTACACATTGCTACCGTAATTCAATTCTACTTCAAAAAGTAATACACAGATAACATCTCTTAAAACGGGTATACATTTTTTTGGTACCCCCGGTATTTATAAAAGTTCACAAAGATGTAGGTACTAGATTGTGTCGTGGTAACAATATTTATACAAAAGAAAACAATGCAGTTATCAGTTTGAGGGACAATACATTACCTCACGCAATGCATATAATATCTTGCAGCCCATAAAAACTCAACGAAACCTGTTATAGTTGAATTGAAATGACACTCATCACACATCAGCTTAAGTCATTCCTTCTACTCAATTACTATGATAATTACTAAATGTCTTCTGGTTGCTAGGCATTCGTAGAGGTTTTCAATCTAATAGAATATGTGCTTTTGTCTTTAAAATGGAGCAATATGTGGTGGTGCAGATAATATTAATGATTGTGTTTCCTTTATTCAGTGAATATTTATTTTGAAGGTCTAGAACCTTCAGAAGGAACAAGGGAGTCCTGACCCCGCAGGAAATTACAGGCAGGTGGAGTAGAGACAATATAGCTGTCACTAATCTGTTGTCCAAGGTGGCTGACGTAATCAAGGTCTTGGATTAAATGATTTCTCATAGGAATTAGACATTTCTTCATTGTAGAGGGAGCTGAGAAGTTAAAAGTCTTAAAAGGAAGATAGTGAATTCGAGAAGTGACCAACCTGTCATTTGTGAACCACTGCTCTACACACAGCTCCCTTGTACTTCTGAGAAACAAGCACCTCTAGTCCCCAAGAAGGAACCACACAGAGTAGTGTGTGGAGAGCTAAGAGAAGCTGTGTCTATGTAGCTCCTGCCTTTGGGTCCACTGCCAAGTATCTGCCGCGAGATGTGAGGATTGTGTTGGACAACCAGGTCAACAGCGAAGAACTCCACATGGAGGAGGGCAATGTCAAGCCAGAACCACATCCAAACACAAGGATTTCAGAGAGGCCCGGCTGCTGCTTCTGTCTTCCAGATTCCAGGCAAATGGCTCTTTCGACCAACTATAACTTGAAACCATATGGCGAAAGGGATTCTGGGAAACAAACTTCAGCCTAGCCAAGTTGGCACAGTACAAAATACCACAATCAATATTTGTTAGCTTAAGCATCCTAGCTTACGTTACTGACAATCTTATGTTTAAGAAAGTACAAGGGCTTTCCTCACCCACACATCCTCTCCTCATGAAGTTAAAAGTAGATGCTTTAAGTGTTGGTAAAATGCATGTCTCCGATGACTGATTTTAGATATTGTTGTGTTTTTCTGAGACTGTGGGAGCTGGTCCTCCATGTCGGAGCTTGGGCTGCTCCAAGGGTGTTTTTGAGGCTCTCTGCTCCTGTGCTCACCGTGGGGGTCAAGGAGAGCTTCTTGGATACATTTCAGATCTTAGTTGCATGTCAAGAGTACCGGAACATAATGATTTAAAGGGATTCTTCAATGTAGCTTACAAATGCAGTGTCTTTCCCATAGCAGGCGTTTTGTGGTAGACAGGTCTATGCAAACTTATTCCCCAAATCGAAGGAAGCAGAGAGGCTAAAGAAATAGGCTGACAGATAAAGAAACACTTACTAGAGACTTAGGAACAGAAACCATGCCTATGTCTTGGGTAGTTGAGAGAAAAGATGGTGGATCCTGGCTGGGGTCATTACCCCTCCAGACTCAGGATCTATCTACCAGGGAAGAGGCGATTCAGAAGAGATATGTAGGACAAACGAAATACAATAATATCAAGATTGTCTGACCTAAGGATGGCATTTGCAGTAAGTACCTGTCTTTACACAAGAAACAATAGATAAATTGGAAATCTCAGAGGCCTTCCCAGAACTGGGGTTCCTTGGAATCCAACATGCCAGATTAACATCCAGGATGGAGTTGTTTTAGTCTCCATGGTAGGTGCAAAGTAAATGCTTGAGTGGGTGTGGGTAGATATAAAAACATATAGGGAGAGGCAGATAGCTGCATGTTTAATAGCTCCATATTACTAAAGTAAATGTACAAAGAATAAACCTTCAATAAAACAGTTTTTAATGGCTCAACAAAGCGATTTTAGGTGAATTCCAGCACAAACATCTGCCATCTTCTATGTCAGATAGAAAAAGTTTTCCTTCTCTTCTACTCTCTCTCTCTTACCCAGGCAAACATCAATCATAAAATCCAAAACTAAAAACAAAAAGCTATATTATATTGTTTTTGGCTCACAAAATGATTTGCAACATTTTTAAATGGTTGCCAGCATTTAAAAGTGAGAGGTTTTGTATAAGTATCCAGACCTCCAGCATATCTTTGAAATCCAGAAGACCTGGAAACACTTGTGTGACATCCCCATGTGACAGCTGCTCCCTGAAGACGAAGTGTTCTGATTGCCACTGTCCCCACCACTTGGAATTTTCCCTTGACACGAAGGCTGCCCATCCCTTGTCATTTATCATTTCCTGTGTGCTATGATATTTCTTACAAGTGAAGAAATAGTGACAGTCATGATGATAAAGCTGTTGCCATTTATTTAACCCTTATCTCGCCTGTGACACTGTGCTAAGTGCATAATTCCTTTTAACTTTAATTCTCTCAACCTTACCAGGTACTGTTCCATCATGTAGATGAAAAACTGAGATGAAGGAAGTCAAGAAACTTCTGATTTCTATCAAAGGAAATGATGCAGCCAACATTTGGGTACAGGAAAATAGAATCTAATTTGAGAGCCCAGAGTCACATTTAGCTGTAATTAATTGCTGCATCTAAGCTATGTGTTGCAACAGTAGCCAGCAGACTGTTTTCTGTAAAGGGCCAGATAGTAAATAATTTAGTTTCAGCTTTGTGGCCTTATGGTCTCTGTCACAGTGATTCAACTGTGCCCTTGTAGTATGAAAGTAGCCAGAGACTACGTAAAGATATGAATGCATGTGATTATGTTCCAATAAAACTTTATTTACAGAAACAGGCGACAGCCTCTTTGGGGCCTATAGGCTGTCATTTGTGAACCACTGCTCTACACACAGCTCCTGTGAGCTTCCATGACTGCAGCAACCAAGGGTATGGTTATACATTCAGTCATTAAATGGCGAACTGCCACAGAAGGCTGTGGGTGTTGTGACATGGTCCTTCCCATCAGGTCCAGGTGTAGGAAATTGCTGTTTGCAAATATTGGGAATTTCATACAACTTAACTACTGTGCCACTCTGAGAATGAAAATGAACCGGTACTTATTTTTTTATTTCTTTATTGTTTCTAGCTGTGAGTTTGAGTTATTTCTGGGGGTTTTTTGTTTGTTTGTTTTTTCCGAGTCAAAGTCTTACCTTGTCACCCAGGCTGGAATGCAGTGGCACACTCATGGCTACCACAGCCTCGACCTGCTGAGTTCAGGCGATCCTTCTGCCTCAGCCTTCCAGATAGCTGGAACCACAGGCATGAGTCACCATGCTGGCTAATTTCTTGATTTTTTTTTTTTTTTTGGTAGGGATGAGATCTCACCAAATTGCCCGGGCTGGTCACAAATTATTTCTGGCTTTTTGTATTTTTATTCTCATTTTTTCCAAACACCTGAAATCTCAGCCATGAAAGCAAAGGAAGGAAATTAATACCAAAGACCTGCTATGAAATAAGAGCATCCTTGCAGCAATTGCATGAGATACAGGTCATTAGTTTCCTCTCCTGTGCATGGAACTGAGGGGCAGAGGCACTTGGAAACCCATACAAAGTCAAACCACTAATCAGTACCTTAAGTTAGAATTTGAAACCACATGTTTGTGGCCCTGGTCCCCAAATGATCCATTTTGCCATATAAATATGTGGCGTTTTTATTCTGAATTTACCTATGAGGTCCAACAGTTAAGTTCACAAACTCATCCTAGAAAAAGTGCTCCATAACTCATTGCTGAATATCACTATAGTCACTTCCAAAGTGTTCCCTTTGGGAAGCTATGCACTGATGCCAGGGTTTAGTTCACCCCTCAACTGTTCCCAAATTGGAACTCTTTTTTCTGGAATGGCCATCAGAGCCATTGTCATATTACCCTTGATGTCCAGAATATCATCAAATGTCTTCCTTTCAATATTTCCTTGTAAGAATGGCCATCACTAATAAAACAAACAGCAACAGATGCTGGCGATGATGCAGAGAAAAGGAATGCGTCTACACTGCTGGTGAGAATGCAAACTAGTGCAACCTCTATGCAAAACAGTGTTGAGATTTCTAAAAGAACTAGAAATTGACTTTTCATATGACCCAGCAATCCTCCTACTAAAAATATACCCAGAGGACCTCAAATCATTCTACAAAAACGATACCTGCACATGCATGTTTATTGCTGCACTATTCAAAACAGCAAAGACATGGACACAACCGGGCTGCCCATCGAAACTGGACTGAATTTTAAAAATGTATATATACATGATGGAATATCACGCAGCCATAAAGAAGGACAAACATATGGACTTTGCAGCAACTTGGGTGGATTTAGAGTCTATCATTCTCAGTATCCTAGCACAGAAACAAAGAACAGAATATCACATGTTCTCACTCATAAGCAGACCCTAAACATTTACCGTAATACTATAAGAAAGGAACTGGCAGTAGCAGGATACTGCCAGGTTGGAGTGGGGGCAGACACAACTTCAATACGGGGTACCTGATCTCCAACCAGGCAAAGTGGGGACCAAAGAGAGGCCCAAACTTTACCTATATGAATGTCCACTTGTATACCTAATCCTGAATTGTACCCCACATCTTTAAAACAAAAAAGTCATTGGGGGTCAGATCAGGTGAGTAGAGAGGGTATTCCAATACAGTTATCTGTACAGTGCTGCCAATGTAAGTGCACAGTGGCAAGTGTGTGAACTTAATTGTCAGACCTGGACAAATAATGATGACAGCTCTGGTGACCATTTCCAAATTGCTTTGACAGGTGGGCTAGACACTGACATCAGTGCATAGCTTCCCAAAGGGAATCCTTCAAGGGTGACCACAGTGAGATTCAGCAATGAGGTATGGAGCACTTTTGCTAGGATGGTGCGCAAAACTTATTGTTAGATATCTATCGTATGTTAATTATATGCCAGAAAAACAACAACGACCACCAGACTCCTAGGTCATCTTTTGCTTTAAGTGTTATTTTTCTTCGGCGTTATTTGTTAATGGCCTACTGTGTGGCAGACATTGGGAGTGTGATGCAGAATAAGATAGAAACAACAAATAATCAATGAATATCCCTAAGTGACGAAATCTCAGAACCAGTCACCTGGACATCAGGCTCTGTACCCACGCCAGTTCCTGAGCGTGGCGACAGCAGTGTGAGTTCTCTGTGTCCAGGGCTGCTTGGAAGAGCAATGATCTGGTTAGGATGTCAAAAAAGCATCACAGAAACTCTACAGCCAACTAACTCCCAAGTGTGCCTGTTTGTACTCAGGGTGAGGCATGGGGATCTGGCCAGAGTCTTTGGGCTTCTTTGGTACCTTGTCCCAGAGCTGCATTCTTCTGTCTTACAAAACTCACTTTTGTCTTCTGACCTGTGATACATTCAAAGTCATGCATGAGAGGTGTCAGGTGTGCTCACTGAGGATGGGGATTTACAAAAGTTTGCATGTGTGAGGGTTTTATCCCCCCTTCTTTAAATTACTGCTGGTTCTAAAAGAGTCAAGAACTCAAACTTGCATGAACTCTTCAACACCTTTCCAAATTCAACAAAACTGACATTTATAGCTTCGTTGAAGCGGAGACATGGCATTTGGCTTCAGATTGTTTGGACTGTAGAGTGTCAGTATAAATAGCTCTGATTGACTTTTGTATCGTGCACATCTGGAAGCAATTTATGGCATTCCAGCTAGATTAAAGCACGTTTTAAAGGAATTTCACCAGCTCTTTTTTTTTTTTCCTGTTGGCCACGGTGAGTAAAGTTTCAAAGAAGGTTTAGCTGCTGTTCTTCTTAATGTAGACTGTGGTGAAGTCAAATTCAGGGCAAACGTGGGGTGGGGGCAGGAGACAGGTTTGTTTTGCCAAGAGCCAAGCACAGAAGTGACTTTTTTCTTCACTGTTTTGTTCACACTGAAATGAGAGATAAAACCTCAGACAACAGGAAGCTTCCAGCTCTGCGCAGAAACCACGCACGAAGTCATTTTTAAGGAGGTGAAGGGCTTGACCTAGGCAAGTGGAAAGAGCTAAGTGCGTGTCACGTGGCTCAACAAGAAGGGCTGGGAGAAAGCACGACTATTGGCGTTTTCATGTATTGAATATGTGCCGTGGTGTTCACATCGCAAGGATTTGCAGGGTACCTCCTGCAGGCAAGGTCAGAGGGAGAGGGAAGGGCAGTAGCCCGTGCACAGAGCTAAAGACAGAATTGCTGCCCTCATGAAGCTGATACTATAGTGAAATAGAAAGACATCACATGACCAATTTCCTACACATCCTTTAATCACCATTGTGATCAGCTTACAACAGGGAAGTAGAGAGTGTTCTGCATGTTGCTGGACTCGACTTAGAAGGATCAGGATCAGGGAAGGCTTCTGGAAAAGATGTGACATCTGACACGAGACATAGAAGGGGAGTAATTAACTCGGAAAGCAAGTCAGAAGGAAGAAAAGGAATACGATTCCAGGCAGGGGGAGAAATTTTCATTCTCAAACCTCCTGAGATGGTTAGGATCAACCCGGCAAGGTTGGTATTTTCCCATTTAATTATAGGAAAAGAGAGGCTCAAATTGTTTATAAAACGCTCCGGCATCACTCAGCTATTAACTGTCATGCTCACCTTAAAGGATAACCCACCATAAAAGTCATTTAATCACAGATGGTCTGAATAGGTGACGGTGTGTCGCATTACGTCTCTGAGCCTCAGTTTCCTGCTTTTTGTGATGAGAGAATTGGAGAGATACTTGGTGAGATGAACCTCTCAGGAAGTCAAGGAAGCTATGTAAAAATGAAGTCAGGTATGACATATAAATCATAATATGTGATGAATGCAATGGGAACACTGCTGTTCACGGCGTTTAAGGATGAACATTGTTCCAGTGCACAAACTAGGAGGAACAGTAAAATCTTTGGGGGGCTGAGAACGTACGCACCCTTGCGTTTCCCTAACGTAAATAAGAAAATAAGAAATCTCCATTATGAAATCTGAATTGTGCATTCAGAGAGCCCGCCCCCACACCCATTGTTAAAGCTGTAATATATAGGTCATTGTGGCCCTTTGTTTTCTCTTTGTTACTGAAGGAAAGTGATGAAGTGGTGCCAAGAAAGTGGCAAATTGCCCTAAAAATCACATAAAAGTGCAATTTAGCACACACGGTTCTGCTGAAGAAAACCACCTTTGTTTCATTATTAGCTTCCCAGGGATTTCTTTCCTTGGTTGGCATTTAAGTGTGGAAACTTGTCCCTTTTTTCTTAACATAATGAGACAGTTCTTATGTTTTAAGAACAATAGAAAAAGCATGAAGAGTGATCGATACATTACTTGAGATTTATTAACTGCCATCTGGAGCCTTGTTGCCAACCTCTGGGTATGATTTGGGACGACAAGGAGGCATAAACCTCTGTTGTTTTAAGTAAAAATAGAAAGAAATCTAATCTCTGAGACCAGAAGATGAAATATGTTCTATTAAGGATTTGCTTTGCCTTTTTACCACTAATTCAGGTTCAGGCTGTGACCTATAGACAAAGGAGCAGCTACTTTGCTTAAACGGTTTAGAACTAATGGGAAAGTAAACTCTGGAGTTATTTGTTGACATAATTTCTGGCAGTATTTTCCCAGCTTCTGTTTCACTTCTCTTTCCACTTGTCTCTACAGGCTTGACAAAAGCACATCAAAATAGAGCCGTGCTAACATGATCACATATCATATTTCATGCACTCTGCGTTTGATTAAAGGGGTACAGATGAAACAAAGAGGGGTGAGGCAGGGGCAAAGGGAGACACTGAGAAGGTTGAGTCCTGTTGGAGCTGCAGAAGATGGTTGGCATTGAGACCATAGCTCACTGGAGAACGGGCTATGAGTCAGACAGTGGTGGGGCACATCAGTAAAACCTTTTTATCCTGATGATGAAAAATCTGTTTCTCTGGGGAAGTCTGGTCACAGGGAGTTTGTGGTTCAAATGACACATTCACTAGCTTTTTCGTTCTTTTAACTCAACCAATACTTAAGAGCCTCCAATATGGTGAGGAGACAAATTTGACCTTAGAGCTTACATTTTGGGGGGACATGGACATTAAATAACTAATCACACATTGGATTATACTGTTTAAACTGTGTGTTATTAAAAATAATGAAAAACGAAGAATCCATTTGGGGCTGAAAGCTGAGATCTAAAGGTTAAGAAGCTCTTTTCATTTCTTTTCTTTTCTTTTTTTTTTTTTTTTGAGACAAGGTCTCACTCTGTCACCCGGGCTGGAGTGCAGTGGCATGATCACAGCTCACTACAGCCTCAACCTCTTGGGATCAGGTGATCCTCCCTCCTTAGCCTCCCAAATAGCTTAGACTACAGGCAGGTACCACCATGCCCAGCTAAGTTTTTGATGTTTTTGTAGAGATGAGGTCTCACTATGTTAGCCAGGCTGGTCTCGAACCCCTGGGCTCATATAATCCTTCCATCTCAGCCTCCCAAACTGCTGGGATTACGGGCATGAGCCACTACACCTGGCCCCAAAAATCTATTTTCTTTGCCTCTTTTATTATGATTAGTTTGGAGGCAGAACTTTGGGCACCAAATATAATTTTGGATTTCCATACCTGTTAAAAATTCCCCAGTCTAAAGAAGTCTCAAGTGTGGGAACACAGACCTCTTTAAAATGAGGTGGGGAAAGTGGAGAATCGTGGCATAATTTTTGAAGGAAATTAGATGTGGCCCATGGGCAACTTAATTATGCATCATTCTTAGTTGGGTAAAAGAGAAAATGATCTTGAGGTTGGAATAGAACATAGGCATCTGTGCTCAGAAGAGTTTTACTTGACTAAACAAAATGAGAAAGAGATGTTAACCGGAGAAAGTGAACTTAATGGTGACATTCCCCTGCTGTCCTGAGATGAGCCCTGCTGGCCAGGCCAGGGGCATTTATGGAAATGTGAGTTGCTTGCACATTTCTGTTTTCTGGTCTGAAATATTGTTGTGGAAGCAGTGAAAAAACACGCTGTCAACAGAGACAAAATGAAATGGAAAGTAGAGCTCTTTGGGGAGCGAATTAATACAGTTTAGATGTTTCTATGGTGTTGGAACGAAGACCTGCTACTCAGGTCTCCATTTGGCTTTTTTGAATATAGTCCGTGGAATCACTATTTTTTCAACAGACTTTTATCAGCTTTAGGTTAAGGGGAAGCCAATTTCTGGATTTCGTGGTTCATAGGAGGATGGAATTCATCACTGTGGCTTATTTTACATCGTGACTGTCCAAACGAGCTGAATCAGTTCTTGACGTGTTAGAATTTGCCATCAAACTCTGTAGACTCCTTTGATGTTACAAAGCATTTCCCCTGGTTGTAGACTCACTGGGTAGTCACAACAGTCCTAAGAAGTGAACAAACTGCCTTGTCTGAGGCCTGTCTATAATTCTATAAGCCTACATGTTTCAAATTCTGCTTGTTGGAACGTGAGCTCCTTGAGGGCAGAAATTGTTGGCTATTTCCTTCATGTAGTATGAACAGATAAAACGCAGAACAGTGCCTAGAAGGCACTCGGTAGGTATCTACTGAATTTATTGAATGATTAACATTTTATTATGAAGTGTACTTTTCCCTTAGAAATTAAAAAGGTGGGCAGTGGGATTATCGAATGGTCTATACTGCCATTCATTGTTTAATAACAAAAATATCTGGGAGTGTTTAAACGTAAGGTTGAGTTCTGACTATTCCTAGTTGTCCCAAGGCCTAGGGAATGTCACTCACCACCCTAATTTTTCTATCTGTAAGTTGAAGTGTCTTTTCTATCACTAACATTTTATGTTGGATTAATTTTTCCAATGATACTGATTCTCTACAAGATTTTTCAAGGTTGTCATTTAGCACTGAAATATTTGTGGGCATTTTTTGTTATTCATAGGAAAGGTATATTATTTGGTTTTTCTGTATTTTATTTTAAAGATGTGGGATACAATTCAGGATTAGGTATACAAGTGGACATGGTACAGGTAAAGTTTGGGCCTCCCTTTAGTCCCCGCTTTGCCTGGTTGGAGATCAATTACCCTTATTGATGTTGTGTCTCCCCCTGCCCCCCCAGCAGTATCCTGCTCTTGCCAATCTCTTTCTTATAGTATTATTGTCCAGGATCTATAAGCACTGAAATCTTTGAAGCCATCATTAAGAACTTGCATTTGAGACATTTGCACAGCGAGGTCTCTGGATCTGGCTCTCAGATAGTCCGTCTTTGCTCCCTAGCCCAAATAACCTGTCTCACATCTTTAATGGAGGGGCATGGGAGCAGACATTAAAGAATATCATTGAGAGGGAGGACATCTGAGAAAATAAAGGGTCTTGCCCCTGTCCCCCTACAATACGCAGAAGATCAGAATTTATGAGATGACACATGGCTCTCCAGCTAAGGATTTTTTTAAATCCCAGGTACTCTGCTCACCTCTAAATTCTTCTTTGAGGTCCTAGAGTTCTAGAGGACAGAGAGTGTAAATATACATCTATTTCTCCACTCCCAACCCTAGGTAGCATAAAATAATAGCATCATTAAGATCTGTCGAATGAATACACATATAAGCAGTGAGACTGGAGTTGGAACTGTTACAGAAATCCAAATGAATGAAAACAAAAGTGTTGAGTGAAGTAGAGGAGGCGATCCTGCATCTGTGAAAGAGAAGAATGTAAAATAGTGAAAACAGGGAACTATGTAAACCAGGGGTCCTCGAACTTTTAAAACAGGGGGCCAGTTCACTGTCCCTCAGACCGTTGGAGGGGCGGACTATAGTTTAAAAAAAAAAAAGGAAT
>NW_007248075.1:240077-296516 GCF_000164805.1 Carlito syrichta
AAAAAAAAAATCCAGAGAAATCCTCCCCCCCCCGTGTAATAACATCAGGCATGGAAAAAGTAAGGTAGACTCTCATCCTCATCTTGGAAGCTGAATGCCACTGTGCTCCTGCTGGAATATTGCTAGGTGTTCCCACTTTTTTCTTAAAAAGCTGGATATCTGTGTTGCTCAGGCTGCTCTCGAACTTCTGGACTCCAGCAATCCTGCCTCAACCTCCCAAAGTGCTGAGAGTATAGGCATGGGCCACTGCGCCCAGCCCTTGAACTCTCAATAGCTTAGGAGGCTTTCCCGTGTCTTGCTCTGGCACTTAGCACTTACCCATGCTTTGGACCTTACCAGCCAAGCAAGAAAAGAAACTCAGTCTCCCAAATAGTTTGAAGTGCTCCTGACGCCTGACACCTACACATTTCACCAGCAGCCGGTCTATAAACTGTCTTAGTGTCTTGCTTACCGGGATTTGGGGGTTGACCATTTTTCTCTACCTGTTAACTATCCCTCTTAATAAACTGCTTTTTATTGTGGGGGAAAAAAAACTGGACATCTAGTTGTTTATGTAAAATCTGATTTTAAACACCAGTAACTATTTCCAGTATTTTTATAATTTTGCATGGCCAAATAAACCCTCTCAAGCTTTACTTATTTACCAACAAATCTACTGATTAAAGAGATATGAAACCACAGCATGTATTTCACTGGTGGTGTTGAAGAGGTTAGTAATGTAGATTACATTCTGAAACTGTATCCAGAGCCTAGCCTGTTGTTTCACTAAAATATTCTTGATGCTATCTGTGTTTTAATGCCCAGTATTTTTTTGGTTTCATAGTCCTTTGCTCTGCAAAATGCCTTCGTGTCTGCTCACGACTCTCCCTTTGGCCAGTTGATCTGGGCCTTTCCTTATTCTCTGAAGCTATTGATTAATGTTCAAATTAGAGATAAGACATTAAATTCACACCAAAACTTCTGATTGGATGGGACAGCTTGATATGGAAATGTCACTTTGGAAAGCTCTGGTTTTTGTTACTTGATGGACACCAAATAATACTTACACAATTATAACAATATAACCCACTGTGTAAATATTTATTGAATGTCCACGTCAATGTCAATGTGAGCTCCAAGACCATATTTATCTCCTCTGCTACCATGTCCCCATTATCTGAGATAATTTTTTCAATTCTTCTTTTAAGTTGAACTTACTTATCCTGCATAACTGAAACTTTGTACTCTTTGTCCAATATATCCCCATTTCCTCTACCCATCCAGGCCCTGGCAACCAGCGTTCTACTCTCTGCTTGTGTAATTTTCTCAGTTCTGATGTCAAGGTTTTGTTGCTCTGAAGAGAGAAAGCTTCAGACATCCCTCATCCAGTGGTTGTCTTCACAGGTGAAGATGTTGAAAACATAAACGCAATTCTGTGAATTGGATGTGTCTTTGTGATACAATGGTGTGAGCCACGGAGTGGCCGTAGGAGGCGATCGTGGCAAGAGGTTCTTGTGGTAAACTTAAGCTTCCACATTGCTCTTCTGTGACCTGGTCATTTTCTGTAGTCCTTCCTTCTTTAATAATCTTAACTCACCAAAAACCATATTTTGACAAATCCTCATTCGAACATTATTGGAATCCATTTCTTTTTTTAATGTTGAATTCACAAGCTGTACTTTCATGACATAGTTATTTAGCAGTCACATAAAATGTGTATCTGGTCATTCTTAACAGGCTCATTTATACATGGACCACATAAAATTTGCATTCTTACACCAGTGACTCATTTATTAATAGTAATAAATACACCCGGCAGCAGGCCAAGCACACTTCAGAGGCTTGTAACCTGAGAATGGTCAGAGGGGATGTAAACTGTAATGTGGGCTTTTTTTTAATAACATTAAAAAACATCAACAGGACTTGGAAATGATTTTTTTAAAGGAAAATTTGGACTGATGTATTCATAGATTCAAAAAGAAAGATGGTCTTTCTCTAGAAAGAAAGCTTACTCCTATCGTGGAGTTCAGGGGGAGAAAAGGAAAAGTAGGCGTTACAGATCTTTCCTTTAAAAAGAAGACTATTTATAATTACATCAAGATGATTTTTATCTGAGTAGCATGTTAGATTTTATAACTAAAGACACCCTTAAACATTTATATGGCCACTCAGTTTGTTCCCTAAGGTGCCAGAGAGGTTCACCCATGGGTCAGCAGAGGATAGGAAACTCAGGACCATGGTAGGTTAGACATACACAATAAAAAGCAATCATTTCATGAATATTGGTGAGAATTAATAGCACTTTATTTTGTGGCTCATTGAGGAAACGTGTGGTTGACGCTGTTCAGAAGCACCTCTCCGTGGTTTTGATAGAAACCATGTGTGTGAGGATGTGGAGACAAGGCCTTCCTCCTGGGGAACTGAGGCTCTGCAGACCTTGAGGTTTTCCCATTTCTTTTTTTAATGAGAGTTTCAGCCCAATGAAACTCTTTAAAGTAAATGAAAATGAATCAACAGAAGGTAAACAAGTTCAAGGAAGAATTTTAAACAGCAAACCTCATTTAGACAACGCGTAATAGAGTCCTCCTTCTTTTTTGAACACAATTCTGTTAAATGTCTTGCATTTCAATCTCACCTTCAAGGACTAATGACGGTTTCCACATTAGATGTGTGATTCTGACGTTAACTCCTCACTCTTTCTTTTTTTTTTAATTTTAAAGATATGGGGTACAATTCAGGATTAGGTACATAAGTGGTTCAGTTGGACAAGACATGAGAAATTGGCGTTGTGTCACTTTTATCTTAAAACCTCAGATAGGAACTATAACTGAGTCTGCCCACTGCTGTATCCTCAGAGCCCAGCACATCACCTAATGTATCTAGACCCTTCATTAATATACGTTAAAATGATGGAAAGGAGAAACAGAGGAAGGAAAGAATGAAGCCTATTTTTGTAGGTTGTAAGGCTCCAAAGCAATCCTTGAGTTCTCCTGCATCAGTCCTATATGGTCATCAGAGCCTGGGATTGGTGCAAGTTTCCATGTGGTAGGACCCGTGCCTGGAGTATAGTACCTGAAATGCATTTAGGGAAGAAAATGAACATGTCTCTTTTGTACCCTGTAAACAGTGTCTGGAAAATAATAAGTTACTTTTTTGTAGATGGAATTAACAGTTAACTGAATTAAGTGTTTTTCTAATGTCACCGAAAAATTCCACAACTATGTAGACGTCTTCCTAGCAGGGACCTACAGGATGCAATAGCCAACTGACTATAAAGCCAGTTCTGGAATCTTTGAACTGGTCTTTTCCCCAGCTGGCAGTCCTGTCTCTCTTTATTAGTGTCCATTGTCTCGGTGAATGCCCTGTTTACGTCTGCCAGTTTATTGGCTGAAGGGCAATCGTCAACCTCATAAAGTCTAGCAGGCATTTTTTGGTTTTGTTTTACTTGGAGGAATGGACGATGACCAATGACTTCTGAAAGATGAGTTCAAAGATCTGGGAAGTCTAGTTTGATGGCACAGCAGGTTTGAGAGGAGAGGAAGATTTCAGATCTGTTTCTTGGGAGCCATGGGTCTGAAAGCTGGGATAGCAAGACTACAGAGCCTCCTTGCAAAAGCAACCTTCCTAAACTGTTGGATGGGGACAGGAGAGTCGTAAAACTTCTGAGCCCAGAAGAGAGAGTGAGATGTTGCACATTTATAGATAGGTCAGTGAGCTTCCCGGCTTCCCTCTCCCTTTCTTCTCTCCCCTAATTAACAATTAAGGAATATTGGAGGTTTGCAGTGGGCAGGAGGGGGTTGATCAGGAGGCCTTTCCGAGAGAGAAAGTGAGGTATCTGAAAGGTTGAAGTTAATGGACAGTCTGTTGGCTCCCTTCCTGACATTCAAAGCCAGGGCTCCCTCCCTCCAGAAGAGTGTACTGTTTCTGTGTGTTCATTGTTTGGGGCCTCTGTTTGTGTTCAACTGTCAAAACGACTTCGGTGTTGCTGCTCCAACTGCAGCGTGCGAGTTGGTTTGTGTACCAGAACAATCAGACTTGACTGAACAGTTTTTTCAGATTTATATTTTCTAACGCCTTACAAACCTTTAAAAAAAAATGTGAGCTGTGAATCTGTGGAATACAAAATTCATTGTCATGGACTTGAATCAATTACTTCAGTAAATTGCAAGCCTATTAAGTTCAGCTGCATTAGCAAAGCTTCAAACCTTCTTAGGCTTAATGTTTTTATTAGTTTTCAAATGAAATTTAATGTTGCCTTTTTCTTAAAATATTTTAATGAGCACAAGCTATGAAGGGCAGTCTAAATATAGTTAGATTATGAACATGGCTTCGTATTTTATTATACATTGGAAAACGGCTTGATCAGATTTCATATTGATTAGACCCAACTCTTCAATAGCCTGGATAAATATGTGTTTCTTTTTATTAGAAATCTATCATTCCCAGGGCAATGGTCGACATGTTGGCTTTGTAAATCATGTAGTCTGCCCAGCCCTTTTGGTCCTTGATCAAAAAGAGGTTTTCACAGACCCACCGTGTTTGGAGCTGGCTGGGAAATTAGAGGAGGAAGGAGGTCAAGAAAAGCATGGAGAGAAAACTGTTGGCCCTATTGGCTTCTGAGCATCCCCTAGAGAATTTCCTGGGGAAGACTGGTATGCTTAAAGGCTTGTGTAATTTTCTTAAATATACCATTGGAAAAAAATGCAGAAAAGAGCAAAAATACACAGTCTCCTAAATTATTCTCTAAGTTCGTAGATACTAAGCAACTCCAGGTCATTCACAGGGCAATTTAAAAACCTTTAAAAATGGAAAACTTTGGTATTCTGGAAGACAGCACTCTCTAAAATAAGATATATGAGGCTTCTATTGGAGTATGGAAAAATATTGTAATTTCTATTAGGACTTAGATGTCATTAAAATATTTCTTAAGCTTGGTTTAGTTCATTTATGGGTTACTAGTTAATACATGGGTCAACCATGGCAAATGCATTGAATTTATAACCAAACATGTATCGAGAATGCTTGCTAATCTTTTCACAGATGAGATGTGCACTCAACCTCTGCTGTTTTGGCCCAGAAGCTCTAATTTCCTAGAACCCAGCAGGGAGAATCTGTCTCAGTATCTTATCCCATGCCCAGAGTCTTAAATTTTTCTCCAAATTTATTTGTGGCGTATCGTTGGACCACCCTTGTCACTAAGAGCTCCAATGTCTCATGTGGCAAATGATAATATTATTCTAAATTCTCCTCCATTTGCAAAGACTTCTGGAGGAATTTCAGCCTTGAGCTTTACAGATTACTTACAGAAAAGAGCCCGGGAGTTATTGGTATCCATTGGGTAATTAGGTAGTTCCAAGGAAAATAATAAAACTATTTTGTGCCTGGGAGATTAGAATGGCACATGGTGACTCATATTAGTCAGCTGAGTAATTATGTAATTACAAAAGAAGGGGAAGAAAACCCTTCAGATTGTTTTTCCTAAGAGGCCCTTTTGGAAGCGTTCCAGCCCATCAGGTACTTATGTAATTAGGTCAGGGGTACAATCCATAAGGAAAGGCTGAGGGGATTCATTAAAAAAATTTTACGTAACAGAAACCAGTCTAAAGAAAAGGCATCTTTCAAGGATTCACACCGACACCACACCTACTATGTTGGATGCCATAGCAAACGGCAAAGAACGAGGCAGTAACACAAGATCGTGTGTACTTGGGGAAATGAGGGCATGTTTTGGAGTAATTGCCACTATCTATTTAGCCCAGGCTGGGTGCTCTCTTCCAGTCATCCAGTGTACATAGTGGGTCTTGTGTTTTCCCTTATTTTTGCAGACAAGGACATTGCAAGGCTCAAAGAATTTGAACCTGGGTCTTTGGAGTTCCAACACCCACCCTTCCCGCTACATTATACTGTCTACCCGTGTTCCTGACCTGAACTATGCAGGTTGCTCTGCTTGTGTAGATTAGCAGGATAATTGCTCATTTCATCTCTTTACTTTGTATAAATATTATTGTCTACACAGCAAAAAGCACTGCATTAAAAAAGGATTGACTTGACTGGGCGCAGTGTCTCAAGCCTATAACCCCAGCACTTTGGGAGACCGAGACCAGAGGATTGCCTGAACCCACAGGTTCGAGACCAGCCTGGGCAACTTGTTGAGACCTCATTGCTACAATAAATCCATAAGTTAGCCAGGCTGGTAGCGTGTGCCTGTAGTTCTGGCTCCTTGGATGGATTGCAGGAGCCCAGCAGGTGGAGGCTGCAGTGGCTGGGAGTATACCACTGCACTCCAGTCTGGGTGACAGAGTGAAACAACAACTCAGAAAATAAAGGATTAACTTGGTGATTTGGGCCCTCTAAGTTACCCATCTGCATTTTCTACATGGTCGATCTGAGTAGCTATGGCTTGATTTATGTTTTATACAAAGCAGCCTCCTCACCCAATATATGATCTCAATTAAATGTACTCAACTTTTCCATTTGCACACATGCTAATAAAAGCAGAATGTTGACAGTTTGAAGATTGTTAAAATGGTCAAAAGGCTTATTTCATTATACAGGTTTACTTATATTCACCCAAATTATCTTCAACAGTGTTTATAATGGTGTCTGCCTTTCTAAGACATTCGTGTATGTTGATTAATTTTTGTGATGGCAGCGAACTGGTGGTTTCTTTGGCAAGAGACACTTAGCTCAGATTTCTTTGGTCTTTATCTGATTGTTATCCTTCCTTCAGCCGTATGTTCATAATTTTAGGGGATAAAGAAGAAATTTCTGCAGAGAAAGGACTGAAGGCTATTTTTTAACTTTAGTTCTGTGAATGGTTTAATTGACTCTGGGACAGAAAAACCTATAAGCCATAGTTTTCAGCTGATTTGGAGAAGTCTTGTGGACCAAGCCAGGTTGAAGTAGCTCACTGCAAGCAGTGGAACTGTTGAAGAATGCCTGTGAAAGGGCTGAGATCCCAGGAACTGTGAGAAAGAAAATAGGTTTGGAAGGACGGGCTGAGGCTCAACAAGAAAAGGTCCCTCTCGACTGGACGTGGTGGCTCAGGCTGTCATCCCAGCACTTTGGGAGGCCAAAGCAAGAGGATTGCCCGAGCCCGGGGATTCGAGACCAGCCCGGACAAATTGGCGAGATCTCATCTCTACAATAAATCACAAAAACTAGCTGGGCGTGGTGGGGTGCATCTGTAGTTTCAGCTACTTGGAAATCTGAGGCAGAAGGATCGCCTAAGCCCAGCAGGTCGAGACTGCGGTGGCCATGAGTGTGCCACGGCACTCCTGCCTGGGTGACAAGAGTGAGACTTCAACTCAAAAAAAAAAAAAAGTTCCCTCTGCCAAATCTGGAGAAGTTTGTCTTCTACTGTTACAGATTATGGCATTCGAGTGATTTGATGTGGAATTATCAAAGACTCGCCAAATATTGGTTTAGCGTTCCACGATTTTCAGTGTCGAATCTGGTGGCATATGTACGATTTGGACTGTCAGATTTTCCTTTCTTATTGACATCACTTTGGTCCTCCTTTATCCCAGTTAAGATACTTGTTATGAAAATTTAGGAGACTTTCTGGAAGTGGCTGTAAAATTCATAAAGTCAGGAATGCATACTTTGAGTATTTCAGCTCTGTATATGTCTGTACCACATCCATCTTATGTCACGTGAAAAATTAAAGCATAATAATTTAGCCCAGCATCTTCACATTGGTTGGAGGATCCAACCAATGTGAGCTGGTGTGTGCACTGCTGATGATTTCCTGTAAATTTAATGGACATTTTGGATAGCTGATAGAACCTGCCCAATCTACTGAGACTGTTTATTTGTTTGATAAATAATTTTGGCATCGTGAATAAAAAATAAAATATAGTTCTCTCTCAAGGACCTCAAAGCGTAACAAAGGGAAAGACATGTAACAATTTAATTGGTTCTGAGTGATGTGAATACAATCATCAAACACATATGAGGTCTGACATTTAATTTCAGGAACTCATCCTGGGAAAAGTGCTACGTAACTCATTGCTGAATATCACTATGGTCACCTTTGAAGTACTCCCCTTGGGAAGCTAGGTACCAATGCCAACACCTAGTCCTCCCATCAAAGCAATTTTGGAACTCTTTTTCTGGAATGGCCCTAAGACCTCTATGTCATATTACCCTTGATGTTCTGAATGTCATCAAAATGTCTTCCTTTCAATATTTTCTTTATCTTTTGGTAAAGTAAAAAGTCATTGGGGGCTAGATCAGGTGAGTAGGAAGAGTTTTCCAATACAGTTGCTTGTTTACTAGCCAAAAACGCCCTCACAGACAGTGCTGTGTGAGCAGGTGCATTGTCGTGAAAAGAGTTCCATCGGGTTCATTTTTGCACACACCTTTCTCATGCCAAGATTTTCCGTGAAGATTTTCTTCACTATTTATCAATGTTTATTTGGTCTGCTATATATCTCACAGTCAGCCAACAATTTTGATACACAACTTGATGCATTTTTGCAATGTTTTCATCACTTCTGCCCCTTACTGGTCATCCTGACATCTCTTCCTCAGTGATACTTTCTCTCCCCTCAGAAAAACATTTAATCCATTTGTACACTGTTATTTTCTTCATTACAGTATCCACATAAATTTGGACTAACATGTCCCTGATTTCACTTCTACTCTTGCCAAGCTTAACAAGAAATTGAATGTTATTTGTTGCTCTACCTCAAGCTCTGACATTCTCTCAAAGGCACACAAAAACATGCAACAATGATAATGAACACCACTCAGCAAGACATTGCCACACATCAATACGAAGACAGCTGTGAGACACTGATATATCAAGGTCATGAAACCTTACTGAGTTGTTTCTACAGTGCTACCAACATAACTACATGGTGGCAAGTCCATGAACTTAATTGTCAGAACTCGTAGAAAGAGGACACTGAACTGTTTAGGGGAGAAAATGCTTCATCGAAGGAGGGAGATTTTCTCTGGGTTTTAAGGGCTGATGAAAATTTTCTAGACAGATGAGAAAGGGCATTTTGGAGAGATGAAAAAACATATGCCAAGCTTGTGGCAGTGAAGCAAGTTTCTAAACTCGGAGTCTCATGTGACAACACATAAGATGCCATGTTGCAATGACTATGGAAGAACCAAACCTAGAAATCTCTATTCCCTGCCCACACACATGTGGTGACTGTAGAAATGAGTCTAGAAGACATCTTTGCTAGGTCAGGGTTAGCTGCTTTCAAGCATCCAAGACACATTGCGTCGCTTTATGACCAAACTCATCATGAAATGGTTGATATTTCACACAAGGATTAACCCCAAAGATGAGACGTGTAAGACTTCTAGAAAAATCTGTACTTCTCAAAAGTCTTGTGATTTCAAATATTAACTTACAGCCTTTTACACTTGAATGAAGTAGTTTGGTTTTAGAGGACAAGTATTATGTATATTCAGCTTGAGAAGTCATATGGTTCTATAAGACTTACGACACAACACAGCCATTCCATGGTTCCACCATTTTCCAACTGTGATTCCCACTCCCCTGAGGCAATCATTTTCAGCTTTTCAGAAATGTCCTTGTATTCCATTCTAATATTTCCAAATGTTATGTTTAAAAATTTATTCTAGGCCTTACTGTTACCCGGTGATAGAAGTTAAAGATTTAACTCTTTCATGTCCCACTTGTGTGCTCATTTTCCCATTCCCATTTTCCAACATAGTTATATCACAATTATTATTTAAACCGTGTTCAATGTGTATATGTTATGCAAATATCACTTACAGATGAAAATGCCATCTGCAATGCATACATTTCTTCCTGCCATGTAGGTGGACTTGAACTTTGTTGACCATCCACTCCTCTTTACTCAACAATTTAATGTTTTAAGTCCCTCTGGTGAGCAGTTTCCCATATGCTTTCCAGTTACTGAAATCTTGTTGCCATCTTTCATTTGCTGTTGTCTCCTTTCTCATTCTCTTTAACTTCGTAGATGTATGACTTTGGGGAGCAAGTAGAGATGAATGTGTATCTTTGATAGTTCATGTTTAACAAAACAGAGTAGAGCTTTCTGTGTGAGGCCACAGAAAACGAAAGAGTCAAATTGCAAGTGAAAACGTCTTTACAGAACAGAGGAAAAGCAGGTGTTGAGATAAAGCAGAATTTAAACCACCTGTCAGGGATATTAAGACACAGAGATAAAATATATACATAGATGGAGGAGGAATAGAAGAGTGTAATTGTTGTTGTGAACATTCTATTTGTTATTGTAGGAGAAAAGGGAGTATTTCCAGCATTAAGATAGGTCCTAACCTGAGGGTTATAAGGAAAGAAAAAAAAAAAGGAAACTTGAAAATACTTTCAAAGAACCGTCTAAAGAGGCTGAACACCTAAAAACCAAAGTGAAGTCCAGCCTCTTTGAATCCTAAGCACATAAAAATATGAGAAGACTGAGAGGAGACAGAGTATTTGCAAAAATCAAGTAATAAATCTTTGAATCAGTAAAGGGAAAAGATTTGTTGTTCATAGAGCTTTATTTTGTTAGTTATATAAAAATAAAAACACACATTCAATTCAGTTGATACTGTTAAAGATACTATTATTAACACACTAGGAAGAGTAAATAGGAATATCAGACAACAGAAGCCTCAAGGAAGTTACATTTCAGGAAACACCATGAGACGTGTATCAATAAAATAATGCAAGATAAACTGTCCTAAGTACAGAGAACATGAACAAGCCAAGAGTTTAAGTAGATGAGAAACTATGTTTGAAGCATCTTAAATGGGCTCTGAAAGATATATAGTACTTTCCATGCACAAAAGTGGTGAGAAATGCCTTCTGTGTAAAGAGACAGAATGCACAGTGGCATAAGGGCATGGATGGGCTTGCTGCACATAGAGGACAACCAGTAGTGAACTTGGACAAGAACCCTAAGGTTGATATTTTGAAAGAACCTCTGGCTCATGAGATAGACTGATACCAAATTCAGAGAGTTGTTTTCTAGGGTTTTTGTGAGTTTGGTGATTGAGAACCTATGGGTGCCAAACACTTGGAAGTATAGAAAGTAAAGTCAGACTAAGAGAAGTGGACTAAATGACCAGCAGAATTGCTAATAAAATAGTATGAGGGACTTAGTATGGACATGGGAGCTGGGGTAGGTGTTGTAAACTTTTGCCCATTTAGTTTCAACGGAACATACAGACAATCACTAGCCTTTGGGCCAGAAGAGTGGAGGAGGGGAGAATAGGGACATCTCATAACAGATTACATCCCAAGAAATCACACAAAGCTCAACCACTTCATTCTGTATATGCACAATGATCTTTATCCCAGCCTTACCAGGCTTGGCAGAAATGAATAACAGCTCCGACACTGTTCTCAACAATATTGATTCCAGGTTGAAGTTGTACGGAGTTCAGCAGCACGTGGAAAGCCACTACAAATTTTAGAATAGGGTGCTAAGGTAGAGTTATACTTAGGAAGAAAATCAAGCAGCTGTAGGTAAAATAATTTAGAATACAGTAGAATTTGAGGTAGAGCAAGAATGAATGTGGGAAGCTATAAAAATAAGACTAAGATAAGAAGAAGGGAATATCTAAAGCAGCATACTGGCAGTGGGTGTGGAAGATGGGACAGATAAGTGGAAAAGGACAGAATAATACTCCAGGACAGTTGGGAGAGGGGACCAGGAAGCTCAGAGGTCACTGACTCAACCTTGGGTAAGTACAATGACTTTGTTCACAGAAATGGAGAGGTTATTCAAAGCAGAAACAGGGGAGAAAAACTGTTTGTAGACATGGTGAACTTGAGTCATAGATAGACTACCATAGGAAGATGTTCAAAATAATACTGGCAATGTGGGTCTAGACTCTAAAAGAAGGACATCAAGGCTTTTAAAAGAGAGAGGGTCTGCAAGGGAATTAGGGAACGTCTGTCAGAAGGTAAATCACTCACACACTGCTCAGTTTCACGGATCCCTCCATCTTCCCCCCACCGCAAAAAAATAGTTTTAGACTTTATCAATGAATGACGTGATGTGTTGATTGACATTCTGGCAGAAGCTCCTTAAATCCTCATCAACTAACCTCCTTAGCAGCTGTAATACCATTACCAAACCTTTATAATGGAGACTGTCAATTGAGGTAAGTCGCTTAATTTCCCTGTACCTGTTTCCTCCTGGACAAAAGGGAGACAACAATAGCACCTACCCCAAAGGCTTGTTGTGAGAATTAGAAGAGGTAATGTGTATACAGTGCTTAGAACAGTCTGAGGCATGTAGTCACTCCAGTAAAAGAGTTTCAGCCCATGGCTCTTGTGCTTTTGTTTTGTTTTTGTTGTTGATGGTATTTGTATTCATCACAGTATTTTTTAGCAAAGTTGGCATACAACAGGTGTTCAGTAAATGCTCACTTTAATCTTGGTTTAAGAGAAAATTGCCCACACCACATTTCTACTGATGCCTGAACCCGTGGAACAATTTTCCAAACATCAAAAGCTAATAAGTAGAGTAAGATTTGTGTAGGTCTTGCGATATCAAGTTCAATGCATTTTCCCACAAAATCTAGGTTATCTTATACATCGCGTCAGATGGTTTAACCCTCTGCCTCTCTTCCAGTTATGTTTGTCACTCATGCTACATGCACAGTGGAAAAGGCTCTGTTTACTGTAGATACTCAGGGACCCAGGCTAACAGAATCCATCTCAGTATGTGCTCCCAGGATCATCAAGGGAAGGAAAAGGAAACAGGCTCCCACGCCCATTCTTTGGCCGACGCTATTAGGCCACACCTAACTTGAACGGGACAGAGGAAGAGGAATTGCACCTGACATCCTGAGGAGAGGCGCTCAAGAATATTTCTAAAAAGTCCCAGTTAATATCATACTATGTGACAGAGACAGGAAGCAAGCAATTGTGTATCTGATTCTGAAAGCACCACTCTTGGCCATCACTCTTAACTGCCTCCCAAGTTCTATTATAGGCTCATTGAAACTTAATTCTGAGATATAAACAAGTGCAGTTGCCAGCTTTAACAAGTAAAAATACGGGACACCAAAGTCAATTTGAGCTGTGTAAAAATAAAAAAGAGCTTTTAGTGTAAGTATAACCCATGGAATATTTGGGACATACTAGACTAAGAATGAGTTGTTCATGATCTAAAATTCAAATTTAACTGGATGTCCTTTCCTATGATGTAATAACCCTACAGAAAGTCCTTACAGATTTAAAATAGGGCAGGAAAGGTCTTAATTCCTTTAGATGGACAGCCGTACGGCAGTAGAGAGATGTTGGTTGAATTATGTTGCCAATGTTTTCCTGAGGGTTAGCGCTGCAGAAAATTCTCCAGGTAAAACTAGCAAAGATGATGGCAGAGTAACAATTGTGTTCTCTCTTACCTTTTCCCAAAGCATCCTTCCCTTACACAAAGTAGTTTCATGCTTCCCATCTAGAAATAATATACATATTAGTGGCATCTCAGGCATGACGCGAGACCAGGAAAGGTAAAGGTGGGGTCAAACTCTGTTTGAGTTATATATTTTTAAGGAAAAAAGATTCCAGACTTTGGGATGCTGAGAGAGAAAACAGTGTGACAGAAACAGTGAGATCGTGGACCTTCTAGGTTGCCTGGATTTAACTTTAGTAGCATGTTTATAGTTTGGGACATTCCTATTAAATTGAGATATGAGTTCAGAGCAAAACATTGAAAATAATTAAAATTGGGAAGTATCCCTAATAAGTAAAGGCAAAAGAGAACTGGAGAAGCCTATGGGAAAAGGTATTATAATTTTTAAGCTAATGAAGGCACTTATGAATCTAGTGGTAGCAGCACCCCTGGGTCACATGGAAAAGTGGCTTATGACAGGGTTCAATTGTGATATGACTGGGTATCTATTACAGAAGTCCCCACCCCCTCCAAGACACCAAACACACATTCTCTCTCTTTCCCTCCCCCTATGGATGAACAAAGATTAGAGTGAGTGAGTGATACTTGTGTTGGAAGAAGTCATTTTCTTTGTTTCGTTTTGTTTTTTAGATTAGAAAATATAGTTTATTTAGAAGGTAAACTGGAGAATGAGAGAGAGAGGCGACTCACTCCCCCCCACCCCGAGGTAGTGGAGGTGACCAAAGCTAGGAAACATGGAGGCCATAGCTCGAAGAGCCAGGTGGACACACCAGAGTTTAACAAAGCAATGGCAAGAAGTAGTTTTATATGGCTAAGACACAGACTCAGAGACAAGTCTCCTTCAAGCCAAATGCTCATTCATTCATTGGTTTATTTATTCTTTCAGATCCTTTCTTTTTGCAAGGAATATAGCTCAGCACAACATGAAAGAAAAGATGAATGGCTTGTGATTCATAACCTTAGGAAGTTGATCGTCTATGAGGAAAGAGAGGTCTTTGAGTACTTCCAAAGCAGCGTAAGGAGTTGAAGAAACAGAGGAGAGGTATAAAGAAGTCCAGGGAGACTGAGTTCTCTTCTGCCTGCGGGGGACTGCAAGGGCTCTGTGGAGACAGTGGTCTTCGGCATGAACCGTGATCTCACTTTGTGTATTTGGATTTGAAGGTTACCTCAAACAAAGGGCACAGGATAATTGAAGTCAGAGGTTGAAAACCTCACCGGGGTGTAAATAAATGTCTCCTATCACTTACCCTTCTGGGAGAAGGGGACAAGAGAAAATGGGGGAGCAGAAGAGGACATAGCAAAAGAGCCAAGAACAGAGAGAGCAAACTGTGTCTACTAAGCTATTTTGCCAAAGGCCAGACAGCCCTGCTTAGGAATCTGAAAAGAAAACCCACATTATTTATGTGCCACCACGAGCAATATATTGAAGGCCAAGAGAAGCTGAGAGTTATTGAGCTAGTTCAAAGCAATCTCAATTATTGAAAATGAATGAAATTGAATTCCACTTCCTACAGAGTCATTTATTGAGAGACAAAAGCAATTAATATTGAAAATAAAATAATTGTGAACTTCTGAACTAAATTACCATGCAGATATAATGTACTGTCTCATCAGTCTTTAAATACTTCATGTATTAGAGAATGGTAGCATCAGTCTCTGAGCCAGGGTCTCATATGTCATTAGCACTTATTCATTCTGCTTTGGCCAGAAAGTAATTCTTAAGAGAAGCCAATTAAAAGCCAAAGTTGCAGAAATATTATTCAACATTGAAAACACACAACCATGTTGAGGTTTGGGATTTGGCTATATAAATTAATCCTGTTATTTGGTAAATTAAAAAAGAGTAGATGAAACTGACCTTGTGAGGTATCCCTTAGTTCATTGATAGCAACAGAAATTTTTGCATGTTATTGCAAATTTGGCATTGTCATGAAGTACCTGCTGCCAGATGCCAATGCAGTTATCTGATGAATGATTCTGCTGTCAACTGCAACAAGCATCACTGTGTAATTGATTTATGTACTGAGGGCCCTTAAGAATTGAAAGTACTGTTTATGTACAGAGAGGGTACATACTCATATATTGTAATTTGCATAAGTTCCGACGTGAGTCCCTCTGATTTTTGAGAACACCGTGGGGTGTCTGGAAGGGTTGGTTACCTGTTATCCTTATTTATTTTTTACCCTTTTTGGGAAACTATACGTCTTCAGTAGACTTCTTCAGATATGAGAGCCTGTGATAAGGATTGGAAGGAAGTGGTCAGTGGGAGTTGAGGAGGAGTAGGACTGGAAAGGGAAGGGGACTAGTCAGGGGCAGTAACAACCAAAGTCCCCTAGAGAGTAACTTTGGTTTGATCCTGCCTGGTGGGTTTGGAATTAGGGTATGGCACACCCCAGAGCTGTCGCAACCAGGAGCCAGAAAGCTGGCATCTTTAACCTCTCCCATGTGATAAGCGCCCCCAAAACGAGTCACAGGTGCTGGCTTTTGGCAGTGAAAACGCGTGGGGAGCGGTGTGTGCTGATGGTAGCCGGATCTGGGACATGTGGGTGGTGCCCTGACTGTATCTGCCAAGCCAGCCATGTCAGATGCTCCATGATTATCAGTAAATGCTGTGAGAACAGAGCTTAATCTTTACCAATCTGTGGCGACAGTACATAACTCACTCTCCCTCTGCTGGGAAACATGCCCAACTCTTGGCGTCTTCTTGATTCACAGCCCAATGTTCAGGGAGAGGTTTCAAGGGCTAAGTGATCTATTTCCTGCCGGTCAAAGAGAATCAACACTTGCTAGGCAATCTAAGTTAGGAAAGAAGTCAGGAGAGATGTTGCCATCTCAACTGCCTTCAGAGGCCCGGCAGATAACCTCAGTGAAAGAAAACTTCCAAGTGGCGGGGTGAAGGGTGGCAGGGAAGGAAAAAGCTTCTGGAAAGCCAGAGATATTTCCATCCAAAAGCAATGGAACTCAGTTTTGGAGAGTACTGGCTCAAAAAATACATTCTGTGAATATAATTTGCTCAGTAGCCTATCAATTGGCAACATTGAATGTCCAAAATAAATGGCCTTAATATGTGCATAAATATGGTCAGGACATTGATAGAAAACTTGCCAGAATATAGAAAGCAAGATAAAAGGAGAAGAGTGCTTGATGGCACTGGATTCTTGCCACAGGTTTAAGAGATGGGACTCTGGCCCAGAGCAATAGATTCTCTCAGTAGTAGGTTTCATTATAATGAAATCTTCAGTGTATAGCAAGTATATATCCAATTTATATACTTGTATGTATCTCAGTGTATCATATAATATATATACTTGTATGTATAATAAGATAATTTAACCCTTTTTCTGGCCAGCAGTTTTGCCATCAGTATTTTGAGAGTTTTAGTCAAGAGAAGATAACGTTGTCTCTTAAAGACAAAATACTGTCTTGATACAATCATTTCTTTGCTCCTCCTCAGAATCATTAGAGAAAAAATTCCTTGACCAGTAACCCACTAAAGTCCATGTAAGTTGACTGAATGCAACACTAATTCCTAAGCCATATTGTTAGTGTATGAAGCCTCATTGTTAGATCTTCCTGAAATTGTCCTTTATGATGGTAGTCTCTAGTATTTTTCCCCAGACATCCTTGGGGTTTCTGCCATAATTCATCTTCAGTAATCAAATAGATCATTGAAAGTCTTTGCTTCCAACCTTTAAGCTTATGGACTGAGTCTAAATGGTCCCACTGTTTGATTTAAGCAGTGTAGTTCTGCTGGAAAATTCCATGCTTATTGCATTCAGCGCACAAACCAGCTCCTGTTGGCAGTTATAAATCAGTAGGGAATAGAATCTTAGGAATCTTTTGCAATAAGCATTCTTGTGTGCCCATTATGATTTTAACGTAAGATGCTCCATCGTTAAGAGACCTGTGGTTATTTCCATAATTTTTTAAATTATCTTTGAGAATAGGATTTAGGCTTTGGTATCCTAGTCATTTTCTCCTCTTAAAATTCAAAATAAAATACTTATTCTTGAGACTGAGTTTTAAATTCCTAATCTCTTAGGAAAATCGTAAGCAAAAATAGGTACAAAAATAAAGCCTCAATTAATCTGGGTTGGGCTTGCCTCACTGGCTGCATCTGCCAGCGAATTGAGTAACTTTCCACTTCAGTTTTTGCTTTGAAGACTTGGCATAGGAAAGGCTTACTCATTTGTGGACCCTATGGGATGAGAGCAGCTTCAAAGGAAAAATGAGAAGGACTTCTTTTGTTTCAGTTTCTTGGCTCTTGATTTATATTTGTGCTTGCTTTTACATTTTAAAAATTCGATGAGTCTTTATTCTTTATTCCTCAGACTTATTAGAGGAAGACTATTCCAAATGATTGAGAAAGCTAAACTATCAATTATTTTAAAAGATATGGAATATTTTTACTATAGACAATGTATTCAGAGCTTGACCAATGAAGTCCACTTAAAGAGCTCTTAAAGAAATTGAATTATTAGTTGGATAAGAATGATTTATGTAGAGTTGTTTAACAAACAGATTTCTCACACAATTAATTTGTTCTGGAAATCTGTCTTTATAGGTGATACAAAGACATATTTCTAAACAATTAGCATTATATTTGATTCTTCTTCCTGAGTTAAACTCTTCCCCTGTTGACATCTCCCAAACCAATATTTAATCATACACTTCCACTTTGCTTGGGTTATAAAAATTGACTTTAGAGCATAAACTTCCTGTCCATTAACTTTTACCTAAATGGCGCTGGGTTGCCATTTGGTTAATTATATTTGGAGTTCGAAGTTTTGATTATGGCTGATTTATCAGATGTAATCTTTTAAAGGCATAAAATTAAATAATGGCAGTTCAGCTAAAGAAGGTTAACTTTTCCTCAGTCATCAAGATTAATGGTCTTGTTTTTCATAAATATCTTGGATGTTAATATAGTACACTTTGCTTTTTTGTGGTTGTGTTGTGTAAGCTCCCAGTGGTGAAGGTCAGGGAACATTCCGTCAACCTTGGGTCATTGTAGGTTACGGAAACTGACCTATCTCCTGGATTTGGTCTTAAGATGCTATAAACCATAAGTTTTGTTCTCTTATCTCTTCCTATTGGATAAATATTGAATAAAATCTGTGCTAAGTGAACCAGAAAGATACAATCCCTGCCCTCATGGAGCTTCAGTAACCACTCCAAAACCAAGTAAAAAATGAATAAGTACAATTATTACAACTTGTAAAAAAACAAAAATGTGGAAATTTAAAACCCAATGACCTAAGATAGAATGAGAAGGGCGTCATTGCGTTATTTTCTTTATTGTTCATTATCACTGATTTTAATTGCATTCTATGCAATTGAAAAACAAGCAATTAATTACACAACAGACAAAAATTTTTATTAGCTGCCATTAAAATGATATACTTTTTGGATTATTAAAGTAATTGGTTGCATATGGGTTTAGTAGGTCCATACAGGTGGGTATATTCTAGACATTTAAAAATTAATTTTGCATTTGTAATTTACAACATTTAAATAACTCTTATGGTAATATAATAGAAAACTCAGAAGTTAACAAAAAGATCCAAAAAATTTACCCATAATTCTACTGCCAAGAGGTAACCAGTATTAGCATTTTGGCCACTATCCCAGTCACTTTCTGACACATGGCTTAATATTTATCCACATGCATTTGTATAAGATATAAAGTCCTACTGTACACATTGTTCAACCATTTTCCACTTTTTAGAATGAGAATTTCCCATGATCTTTTACATTTTTATAATATAACTTTAAGAACTGCATAGTGTTTAATTACATTGCTGCATCTCAGTTGAGTTAACCCAAGTCACTGTTTGTGTACATTTAAGTTGTTTCCAGTATTTCATTTTTATAAATACTTGAATGCCTATCTCTTTCCTGGCCTTTAATTATTTCCTCAGGGCACACTTCTAAAAGTGAAATTGCTTGTTTGAACTCCTGAGGACTTAGATATGTGATGAAAAATATCTCCCCAAAAGACCATACTGATGTAAGACTTCCACTAGCTAAAGCATGCCACCTTTTCCATACCTCACTTTTACTAGGTACTTGATTTGTTTCTTAACTTCTGTCATTTCAGTAGTCATAAAATGACTTTTTAAAATGTGTTCTGTACTTTATAGTTCATGTGAAACGAGAATATATATTTGACAATGCTTTAAGATTTGTTATGTTGCTCTGGAAATAAACCTAGAAACAAAATCAAATTTAAAGGAAATGAGAACTTCTAGGATATGAGCATTCCAGAGACAAAAGTTCAAGGTGATGCTGTTTATAAAAACAAATCAACAAATTACAAGAGAGCACAAGTAACAGAATGGGACCAATAAGTCCTGTTTAAGGAAAATAAGGATAGAGAATTACTTATCTCCCAAATCAGAATTTGCTGCAATCTCATGAGAAATATATATAAATATATGTAGGTTGAATCTGATAAATATGATGGCACCTTGGAATTTCTGTGACCATTCTCTTGAAAGACATTACAGTGAAAGAATCTGAAAGCAGTGAGTTGTCTATGAAGATGATACTCTAGAAATGGTAAATAGAAAATCCTAAAGTGTTTGGATACTCACCAAACATCTTTCCCTGTGCCGAGTAGTTATCTAAAGGAAATGGTACTGAGAAATTTGAGTGCCTATGTTACATACTGTGATAGAATGTTAGAATAAAAAGGGATTTGAAAGTTTGTCTAATCCAACCCTCATTTTACAGATAAAATAAAGAACTGCAGAGATGAAGTGATTGCCCAAGGACTCATACCTGGTGAGTACAGAAAGGAGAAATAAATACACATAAACAAATATTCTGAAAAGCATGAATGTTCCCTGTAATGTAATACCCCTAACATAACCATAGTTTGGCATGTACATTTTGAGAGTGTTTTTATATGTACATAAAAGCCAATGTTTATATTTTTCCAATGGAATCATACTATATATAAAAGTTACTGTACAACTGTTCTTTTACATATATTTTGTGCAGATAGAATATCGTCTGGTCTCTCAGCTAATATATAGATGGAATAGAACAGGGAGTGGCACACTTCTTCTGTGAGGAGCCAGATAATACCCATTTAAGACTTTGTGGACCCTATAGTCTCTGTCACAGCTATCTAGCTCTGCTACAGTCAATATGTGAACAAATAGTGTCACTGTGTCCCAGTAAAACTTTATTTATGAAAACAGACAGCAGGCAACATTTGTCCAACAGGTTGTTGTTTGAGAATTCCTGGAATACAGAAAGAAAAGAAAAGTTAAATTGTTTTAGCAAACAGTGAGGAGGAAACATGGTGCTTATTCTGGTTATGGATGGTAGGGAACTGGATTTGAGTTTCCATTGTTAGCTGTGAGTGACCTCGGTTAAGGTAGGTAGACTCATCAGCCTCATGGGTAAACTGTGAATACTAGTACCCAGATTACAGGGTTATGTTGAAGATTCAATGAAATAATTTGTGTAATTCATCTGTTCATAGGTAAGAAAATTCTCCTTCCTGTGGGATGGGGATGAAAGCAGAATGTGTGTACTTATATAGATGGTTGGATAGATCCCTTTAAAAGTCATGCTTCAAACTGTTACAAAGATTGTATACACACAACTAGACCAGGATGGTCTGGAAATTTCCTGAGAAAGGATTAGCACACTTGGCATGGAACTTTTGCAATAAAAGAAACATTATAGTTTAATTCATAGTGATTTAAAAAGATAGAAGATTTTTGAGAGGGAGAATGTAATTACAGTGAAAATAAAATTTCATTTACCCATCATTTCCTTCATTATTTATTATTTTCGGGGAGGGAAGAGAAATGTGTATGCATAAAGAACCACAAAGAAAAACATATCAAAGTATACTAGGAGAAAATAAGGAATTAATGTAATACTGCTTACCTATAAATTTCTCTTATTATAATCATATTTCTATTTAATCTTCAAGTGAACCTATTGGGTAAGTTCAATTGGTATTTTAAGGCAGGATTTCTATAGCAGTTCCAAAGAACTTTATTGCTTTTTCTAATTCATTTTGAATTTAATGTATTTTTTATGACTTGGTAACTTTGTTTTCGTCTCCACTTGGTATAGTTATATATTCAGCTGAGTATTTTAAGATTTGAACACAGACAGCTTTCTTCTGTTTTGTTTTGTTGTTGTTGTTGTTTTACTAATTCAGAGCTAGTTTCCTTTATGCAAACTTAAATGTAAGCTGCAATGACTCAATCAATTTATTGCTGTAGTTTCACACTAATACATTGATCCCCTTAATTTTATATTTTGGAGAGCAAAGCATTTTATACTAGTTAAATATTGTTAATAATGACTATGGCTCACAATTTAGGGAAGATTCAAGTTAATATAATTTTCATTTGTGAGTAGAAGTATATGAACATAGTTGTGACATTTTTGAAAAAAGAACATACCCAGTTTAATATCACAGTGTATATTCTAATAAAGTATAAGTAATTAAAACATTTTGGCACTAGCTTTAGAGTAAAGAATGAGATCAGTAGAACAGAGTATATAGAAAGATATCTAAATACTGGAATTTAATATAGGATACAAGTGGTATTTCAACTTAACAGGAAAATAATGATAGAGTCAAGAATCAGTGAAGGGAAAAAAGGAGAATATAAAAGTATAAAATATCTTTGTAGCAAAGGATAAATGAAGCAAAAACATTTTTGTAAACAAAAATGAAACATGTCCATGTAGACAAATTCATAAGACTAATATAAAGAATTCAGTGAGAAATAGGCAAATGATATGAACTGGATGTTCTCAGAGGAAATCTCAATGACCAGTAAACAAAATGAAAGAAAGTGCTCAAGCATACTAATATTTAAGTACATATGCAAACTGTATTTTGTGTTTTGCCTTTTATTGGCAAAACATAGCCTTAATATCATCCAGAAATGGCAAGACCACAGGGAAGTCTTCACTCTTGTTCATTGCAGGTAGGAGTATAGCATGAAATAACTTTTTCTGGAGTAAAATTGGCCAATATCTATTAAAATTTTAATTGTAGGCATCCTATAATCCAACTGCCTCTCCTCTCAGAAAATATTCTGTAAGATTAATCATATTTATAAGATACATATTCAAGATGTTTTGCTGTGCTTTATAATAGGAAAAAATAAAAGACTGTTAAATAAATCATGATACCTCAATATAATAAAAAAGTCTGTCGTTTTTATTAAATACAGTAAATATATGTCAGCTGACAATGGAAATATATTCATGATAAGCTCAAGTTATATGCTTGGCATGATCTTGGTTTTATTATAAACAAAACACTACAATTTTAGCAAAATTTATCTTTGGGTATGAAATTAGAGGAGTAGGTAGGGGGATTATTTGTTTTGTTCTTTTGTTCTCTATTATTTTTAATACCAGTTCTGATTATAGGTGCTTTTTACTTTTTTGTATGTTTTCATAAAATATGTAAACATATAAACTTTTCTCTGACTTTTCAGACAAGAACTGTATAAATTAGAACAATTTATGAGATTGCTTCTTTGAGATAAGGAGTAATAAAGATGAGGTTTATATAAAATATGTAAACATATAAACATGGAACATTATAAAAAATAATAGATGAAGGAATCTTTTATTCTTGTGCTGCTTGACTACAAAATTATTTTGATATAGAGCTTCAAAATGAAGTTTTTATCAAAAATGCGTATCTTTAAGAAATATCACTCCCAGGTATATACCCAAGGAAGTGAAAGCATATATCCACATGAAACTTGTATTCACATGTTTATAGCAGCACTGTTCACGGTAGCCAAAGGGTGGCAGCAACCTAGATGTCCACCAACTGATGAACACGTAAATTAAAATGTGGCATAGTCATACAATAAAATATTATCAGCATTAAAAAGAAGTACTGAACATACAATAACCTAGATTAACCTGAGAACACTGTGCTAAGTGAGAGAAGCCAATACCAAAAAAAGAAAACCCACACATATTGTATGATTTTATACATATCTATGAAATGTCCAGAATACACAAATCTGTAGAGAACAGGTCAAGGCTAGAAGGAGCAGGATGGGGAATTACAGTTAGTAGGTATGAGGTTTCATTTGGGGAAAATAAACATGTTTTAAAATTAGATGATGGTGATCGTCATACAATTCTGAACATATGGGGACCATTCAACTGTATGCTTTAGGTGAATTTTACAGTACGTGAATTATATGTCAATAAATATTTTTTAAATGCACATTTTCCAAAGTAGGAAAATGAGGAGACTTAGGGCATGCAACTCATGAGGGGCATGTAACTTTCCTCTGGCTTTTCAGATAAGAACTACAAAAGTTAAAAGAACTTCTGAGATTGTTTCTTCGATATAGGGAGTAATAAAGAAGATCAGTGCCTCAGTTGTCTGGAGCTGATTCTGAAAACAGAACATACCCTTTTTATTAGTCACAAGTTTTCCCAGCAGATGGGATCTACACCAATAGTACTACCTGCAATGATTTAAATCATGCTAAATCCTATATGAGGACATTTTTCATTACTTTTTAAATGATCTTGATAAGAAAGATGGTTTGGTAGTGTTAGTTCTTCTACAGCTATTTGTAAAATTAAGAGAGACCAGTCTCGAGACTCAGAGCTTTCCTCAGGTCACGCCATCTAATCTGAACTCAATTACATTGTTTCATTTCCATCCTATTTCTTTTTATGGTTTACCTTCCATTTGAGCTAAGTGAAGCTGATCTAGTATTTATGAGAGTGTCATAATTTGTCCATCTTAAGTGCATTTATTAAGGTAAAAATACAAAAATGTGTGGACCTAAATAAAAATATTAAATAAAAAAAGAGTGAAAATTGCTCACCAACAAGGCAACATTTATGCCAGTAAAATTTGGATAACTTAAGTTTAAGGAACAGTTTAAAGACTATAGTAATCATAAAATCTTGGGACTCCAAGGTGTCTGCAGACCATCTAGTTTGAGGCAATGGTTTTACAGATGAGGAAACAGACCCTGAGAGGTTAGGATCTTGCACAAGGTCACCATAGGTCATATTTTCAGACTCAGATTTAAGATTAGAAAAGTATTGTTAGCTTTTCTTACTCCACATCACTAAGAGCTTTAGAAATTGTGATTTAGGATCACCAAACCCCAGAATTAAGAACTCCTTTGTGACTTAGTGAAACTTGGTTAAAGAAGACTCTGCCAAACCTCAAATTACCTCCCCACTTCTGGTTGCCATCAGGTATTCTGAGACTTTTGTTGTCAGGGCAGCCATGGAGCTAGAGAGGAGATTACAAAAGGGTGGGGGAGAGAGGGTGGATAGAAGCGAGCCTGCCTTTTTGTAAATGCCAAAGCTAATTTCAATGATTACTTTGGTGATATAACGATAACCAAGATTAAAGCAAGCAGGCATCCACTTTAGGATATGAGAGCTGGAATTTTAGATTTCATTATAAGATTGCCATCTCAACAAAATAGTAATATAATGGCAATGGATTTCCATTTTTTCTCCATTTCTGTTGAAATATTATCTCATAAATATACTTTGATACAAAAGAGATCTCTCAATGTTACAAGAGCTCTATTTTATGCCTTTGCTGATTTATCTCCAAAATATCTTTTTGATGTACAGCTTCAATATTCTTACCAATGTCCATGACATCAGTGATCAAAAGCAACATTTTTTTTAACGTCTTTTTCACATACAGTTGTAGGTTACCCAAAAAAGGACCTTGGCATAGTACTCACTGAAACTTTCTTACGGTATTTTCAAGTGGTGTTGATGGTTCACATGGCACGTTAATCCCAGAGGAGGGAAAAACATCCTTGAAAGAAATCAACTTCACCCAGTGCCATTCTGAAATGTAGATAAGGAAAATAAGAAGGGAACTAATTTTTTTTGTTTGTTTTAGTATTTTATGTACTGGAAGAAAGTGTTGTTTTTTCCAAATTGTGTTTTTAGGAAACTGAGGTTCTGAGAGCTCATAGCTGGAAAGTGCCAAAGCTCTGCATTTCTGTCCCACTGTCCTCACCCACCCACAGCTTGAACGCCAGACCTTAAACTCCCATGTGGGTCAACCTTCCCAGACCTCAGAAATGTTTAGCCCACCGAAGCTGTTAGATGTAAAGGTGGTGATCAAATGTCTTTATCTATGAAGCTCATTTTGCTGAAGACAAGACAGAGAGTATAGGCTGCTCAAGTATACTTCATTTTAAGTACTATTCTAGAATTTTATATATTTTTCCAGTGTCTGGAGTCACGTCTACATTAATGTGAGATTTTAAAAACTAATCGTCACTTTAGTTATTAAAATCCCATGCAAATAATCTATTAATAAGATTCTCTTCGTTTGTATACAATTTCTTTCTATGTCAAGTAGGGCTTTAGTAAAACTCTAAAATATTGGCATTAAAAAACTAGTTATCAGGTTAATAACTATGCTTTTCCTCTAGACAGGATATTAAAAAAGAAAGCTGACTGTATTTCAATATCCAGAGGATAATGTTAAACTACTGCAATAAAATAAATGAATCTTTGAAGTATATAAGGAGCACTAGCTATAAATAGTGCTGATAGTGTTATACTGATTTAAGCACTATAAAAGTATTTTCACTAGTTGTGCTACATATTCTAATAAAGTTTTCCATTGGGTCAGGAGCAGTGGCTCAAGCCTGTAATCCCAGCACTTTGGGAGGCCGAGTTGGGAGGATTGAGCCCACAGGTTAAGACCAACCTG
The DNA here is from genome assembly GCF_000164805.1 of Carlito syrichta. NCBI lineage: Eukaryota > Metazoa > Chordata > Mammalia > Primates > Tarsiidae > Carlito > Carlito syrichta. Next base: position 266,169 of record NW_007248075.1, read on the forward strand.
GGCAACTTGGTGCAACCTCATTTCTACAATAAATCAAAAAATTAGCCAGGTATGGTAGTGCATGCCTGTAGTTCTGGCTGCTTGGAAGGCTGAGGTGGAAGGATCACCTGAGCCCAGCAGGCTGAGGCTGTGGTGACTATGAGCATGCCATTGGACTCCAGTTTGGGGGATGGAGTGAGACGCCAACTCAAAAAAAAAAAGTTTTCCATTGATATGTAAATGATCACCTAACAACCCTGACCAAGATATAGACATTCATATGATTGCTCCACCCCAGGCATGATCGGAATTCATGACTACTTTTCTTATCAAGGTGAGCAGAGACAAATAGTCCCTCAAATAAGTGTAGTTAGGTGATACTTGGTACCATATCTGAGAATCCAGGATGCAAATGCCCTACACTACTCACCCAGCTTACATGGTCATACACGTGAAAGATGATGTCAAAGTGCTGACTCATGCAAGGAAGACAATGGTGTCCACTGGTTCTGACCCCAGTGGGGTAGGAAGCCCCTGTTACCAGGTACACCTCATGATTTTAACACTCCAGTGGTCTTTGAGTTGGCTCCGCATGTGACTCTTTTTTTGACAACATGAAGACTTTTTTTAAGAACATGGTACTGCTTTCCTCTGTGATTCATTAATTAGTGCAGAAATTTTCAGTTTTTTTTTCCAACCAGATGCAAAGGAGAGGAAGTTAGACAATGCCAGCATGCAAAGTGAACAGGTTTTGTTTTGTTTTGTTTTTTTCCTGAATGACCCAAGATTTCCTTATTACCATGATGTCTAAAGAAACTACTGCTTTTTCATTTTAATGTGAGAGACACATAATTTTCTTGGTTTTTTCATAGCTGTCAGATCATAAACAAATTGCCTTTGATAAAGCGTGCTTTCAATTTCTACAACATGATATTCAATTTTCATAAGAGGTTGTTTATTTTGATGACTTGAATTGGTTGAGTAGGATGTCAGTGTCTGGGACTCATCAGTAAAGATTGTGGACTGAGTTAACATTCAGGGGCACATATGTTACTCTCGAATTTATTATGTATACTTTTTTTAACACTTGAAAATCAAGAGTGGAAGGTTATTTGAGTAAATAATTTGTCTTTGCTCTATTCTTCCCTAAAAGTCACTTGTGAACAAAGACAATTTGGACAAATTCTGGAATTGCAAATCCTAGAACTCCAGTCACTAGATCATATTTTTTTTTTTTTGAGTTGGAGTCTCACTCTGTCGCCCAGACTGGAGTGCAGTGGCCGCTCCCGGCCACCGCAGCCTCGACCCGCTGGGCTCCGGCGATCCTTCCGCCTCAGCCTTCCAAGTAGCTGGAATTACAGGCATGCGCTACCACACCCGGCTGATTTTTTGATTTATTGTAAAGATGAAATCTCACTGCCCAGGCGGGTCTTGAACCCGCAGGCTCAGGCAATCCACTCACCTCAGCCTCCCAAAGGCGTGGGATTACAGGCTGAGCCACTGAGCCCGGCTTACTAGATCATATTATTTTACATTCCACTACCCTGACTGTATGTACACACACACACACACACACACACACACACACACACACACACACACACGCCCTTTTCTCTCTCGGGTTCTCTTGTTCTGTCTTACATAAGGCATATTTCAAAAGAACTTCATTTTGGTAGGAGTGATCAGAATCTCACTCTGTCACCCAGGCTGGGGTGCAGTGGCATGATCACAATGATCCTGGCTCAGGGCAGCCTTGCCTTCCTGGACTCAGGCGATCCTTCCACCTCCCAGCAGCTGGGACTACAGGTGTGTACCACTATACCCAGCTGGTTTTTTTTATCTTTTGTAGAGACAAGGTTTTGCTACATTGCCCAGGCTGGTCTCAACTCCTGGACTCAAGCAACCCACCTGCCTTTGCCTCCCAAAGTGGTGGGATTACAGGTGTTAGCCACTGCACTCAGCCAAGAACCTCAATTTTTTAAAAAAAATTCCCAATTACAAAAATAGTGTGAAAACATTATTTAAAAATTCTGAAAATACAATAAAATGCAAAATAAAATAAAAACCATCTTTGTTGATTGCCATGTATGCTCCTTTGTCCTCATTTTTTTTTCAAACCTCACATAAGTAATAGCTTATCATCTTAAAAGTTGTTCTGTTACTATCTTAGTTTGCCTGTCTGGTTGTATATTCATAGTAGTGAAACTGAGTAACCTGGCACGCCAGTACATGGCATGGTATAGTGCATTCCTTCCCCAAGCCCTGCCCCATTCCAGCCGGCATTTGAACAAATGGCAAATACCTGCCATACGCCACATACCATGTGAAACACTGAAAACTCATAGCTGAGTAAGGCACAATCCTCAGTGGCAGATATAGACTAACACAGACTTACTAAAAAGGTGCCCCAGCAAGGGTATGGCTGATCCTGGCACCTGGAAGAGAGAAACATGACACATGAGTTGTGGAGAGAAAAGTCTGCCTAGAGAGAGAAGTTGAGTGTCCTTGAAAGTTGAATGACATTGCCCAAATAAGTATGGAGAACAGAAGTGAGCACAGGACCAAACCCTGATGAAATCACACTTAACAGTTGCCAGGAGAAGAAGAGCAGGTAAGAGATGGAAAAGAAGCAGAAGTAGCTGGAAAACTGGAGAAAACTTGTACAGAAGGCATAAAAAGGGACTGCTTCAAGATGGAGGGTCGGTCCACTGGGTCAAACACTGACAAGAGTTGTTTTTGTGATATGACGTAGAAAAGAAACCAGACAGAAGTGGCAGTGGAAGTGTTGGCAATATTTCAACATGCCTTTTTATCACATCTTAACATTTTGATGTAATTATTCAATGTACACTTCTGATGTTTCCATGACTTAAAACGTGGGTTCCATGTGTGCGTTGACGGTGTGTTATCTCTGATATCCCTCGTCCTGGTGTTATGCTTACCCTATAAAAGTGTTGAGTCAATATTTGAATGATGAATAAATCTTTCTTTGCAAACCTGCTTCTCCTCCTGTGCTTTTACTACTATTTCCTTCTGGTGTTTGATTCCTCCTCTCTTTTTGCTTCCTGCACTTGGTAGGCTGTCAGATTTTATCAGTTCTTCAGCAACGTTTTATGTCACAGTTTTTGGCGTGGGACAGATTAACTCCCCTTCCTCAAGGAAATTGAATCTTCACTTAAGAATTAAAGTTCAACATTCATAAAATCTTTCCCCCTTTTCTCCCTTCCTGAGTGCCCCGCCCCCCGCTGTCTCTCAACTGTTTTTCTCATTCTTCCCCTTTCCCGTTCCTCCTTCCCTCTTCCCTTGCTTTTTTTTCTAAGTTCCATTTTGATCCAGATGTCTCAATCTGTAGAACACTCTTGTTACAGAAGTAGGAAAGGACCACTAATCACACTTGTCCCATCAAGAGGTATTTGAAAGATGGTTTGAAAACAAAATGAAAAAAATAGATGGACTTTAAGAAAACAGCAAAAAAAAGGGATAATATCTGAGGAATCGTTCCATTCAATACAAAGGCTGAAATGATACAATCTTTGAGTCTACTGACTTCTTTCCTGGTTAATGACACCAAGAGGAAATTAACAGATGTTATGAAAAGGGGTGCCAGCCAGTGCTTTCTCCCACCCGTCCACAGTGCTGTTCTAATCCTTAGACACCCATTCACTAAAAGGACTTGGCAGAGTTTATAGGTCCTGTTGTGCAGTCCCTCAGCACAGAGCGCTGCCTGGGCTGCTGAAGAATGAATCTGATTGAGGCAGGAAGCGCCATCTATAATGGAGGCGTCATCTATAATGGCGGCCTGCCTTCCCCTCCTCTAATGCTCAGGGGAGGAGCGGCTTATCTTCAGGATGGCCAATTCTTTATGGTTAGTATCAGAAATGAGCCTATCAATCAGCCACATGAGACCTTTAAAGGGGCACCAGGGCCATAAACTTTATGAAAAAGGCTAGAGATTACATTCAGCCCTCAAGCAGATACACAATTACCCTAAACCCAGTTCAGGGCAGAGAGACTAAATCTTCTTCTAAAAAAAAAAAAAAAAAACCTCACAAAGTTAAGAGTCACCCCCCCCCACCCCACACACACACACTCATTATGGCTTTTGAAAGCTAAGAGGTAGAAAATAGCTTTTGTCAGACAAATCTTTTCTCCTATGGCTATCCAAAGAAAAGGGTGAGGAAGAAGGGAAGAAAAAGAGAGAAAGAATGGAAGAGAAAGAGGAAATAAGCAATTAAGCTCGAGCAAGACTGGGAAAAAGGAGAAAGTCTTTTTGGAGACTGTAAATACTTGCCTGCTCTATGAAATAAACTCATTGATATTGAGGAAACTTGAAAAATCCTACTGATTTATTCACTGTAGGCAGAAGTTAAAGAAAATCTCATTTTCATGAGCTTTCCCTCCTATCAGTCAGTTCCCTGGTGACACAGAAAGTAAACCTTTTCTAAGGGCTTTCCCAGACAGTTTGACATTTTGTTGAATTAACTGGCATATATTGTACCAGATTTATAGGCTGCATCGTGCCACCCAAGCATGGAGTGATATCCTATTGAATAGAGTTTTCAGGTCACCAAGAGAACTCTGGAAACTTCCCATAGTGATCTTGCTTGCCAAGTCTCTCTCAAGAAGTCCCCATGTCTCACTGCCTACCTGCCTGGGTGTAAGGGAAAGGGCCTTGTAAATCTCAGAGGGACTGCAGCACAGCTCCCTGTATAGACATGGCCACAGTGGCATACGTCAAAAACATCTGAGAGAGGAGGGAAGCAGGGAAAGTTAGATGAATGCGTGGTCTTTTTGCTGGGACACCTGAGTCTGTTTTGACCCTTTAGTAGCAAATATTCCCTGTATGAGTTTTGGTTGAGCTGCAAAATGAACAGCGCTTGCAAGGACCTCATCTGACCCAACTACTAATGTGAACATCTCAGTGACGTTGAATTGGGACCCTAGCTTTCTAGGGCTGTTGTGACAGACTGCCACAAACTGGTGGTTTAAAACAGCAGAATTGTGTTGTCTGACAGTTCTGGTGATGAGAAGTCTGAAATCAAGATGTCAGCAAGGTCATGGTCTCTCTGGAACCAGAAGTAGAGACTCCTACTTTGCCCGTTGGTCTTCCTAGCAACTGGTGGTTTGCCAGCAACCTGTGGTGTTCCTTGGACTGCAACCTCGTTACTCCAATACCTGCCTCCACCAGCACATGGCATTCTCCCTGTGTGTCTGTCTTCACATGGCTGTCTTATTATAAGGCACTAGCCATATTAAATTGGAGACCCACCCTCCTCTAGTATGATCCCGTCTGAACTAATTGCATCTGCAACAGCCTTGTTTCTAAATAAGGTCACATTCAGGGGGTCAGGATTTAGACTACTCTTTTTTGAGGGGAGGAGGTGCATAGATATAATTTAACCCATAACAGTGGCTGCAAGAGATGTTTGCCTGAAGTCTTAACTGCGCATACTTAAAGATGCTTTTCTGATTCTATTCAATAAGCACTTAACTAAAAATCATTGCCATCAAGGACTGTGCCAGGTTTGAGTTATATGAAATGATCAAAGTAAGACTCCCTCGCCTATTTATTTTCAGATTAAAAATGTACTACTTAGAGTATATAAGACACAGAGAATACAGTAGTGATTAACAATAATAGTAGTGGGGGGGGTAGTTGAGGGAAGCTGCCAGGGAAGGGAGAGGCACACCTCATCAACAAGGGTACCTGCATAATGAACATTTGTATACCTAACCCTAAATTGTACCCCACCTCTTTGAAACATAAAATAAATAATAATAATAACAGTAGCTAACATTTGTGTAGCACAGAAATATGTCAGACACAATCTTGAGTGCTTTATATTCCTTTAACCTTCATGAAAACCCTATGCAGTAAGTTCAGGGCAGGTGAGACCTGTTTTTTATGGAGCTTACATCCTCAAGGTTTGTTGGGGTTTTTTTTACGTCCTTGTAAGCCTCAGTCATTTCACCTGTAGAGTAAGATGAAATGAATTCCAAGGTCATTTCCAACTATAACATGCCCAACGTGCTTGTACTGTTGTCTCCGCTGCCTTATTGCTACACTTTGGAGGGATCCAGGTACCAGGTGTATTAGCATTTAAGACACAGCCAGAATGAATTCTGCTGCAGAGTTAACACTTACCAGACTGAGTTTGCCATGCTAGTCCTAAATCTTGAGTGCCACAAGCAGAAATGAGTGCAAAATAGAGTCACTAAAATGTAAGCATTTTTAGTGGGTTTTTAAAAAACAAGACCATTTGAAAGTAAGCTCCATGCAAGCTATAATATTTATCTCTTCACTGCTATTTCTGCAGTGCCCAGAAGAGAAACTGGCCCGTTAGTTGGTACTCAATAAATATGTATGGAATGAATGAATGAATGCCAGTAATTATCAGGCAATTTAGACCCAAAGCTCAAATGGTACCAGGGAAGACAGGGTGTTACTAGCTGTTGGTAATCACCAATGATTACTTTGGCTATAAAATTAAAAATATAAGTATGAGCTACTTTGGATTTAATTTGAGACTTTGCTGAAACACAGTCACACTAGCAAGTCAAGGAATATGCCTTTCCCTCCATATCTAAACCAGCACCTGGTAATCCAAATGCTGTGTCTGACTTGAGTTTGAATGTGTGGCATTCCTGCTTGAAACGCCTCCTTGTCAAAGGAGAAAGACATACACAGGAAGCTGCTTCCCTGGAATCTTCCTTCTCTCAATTCCCATCCAGACTGTAACGTTACATGCTTTTTGATGACAATATAATCCGTTGACTTAAAGGGATAATAATGAATTATGAAATGCCGACCTCCTACATGATTAAAAAGGTAAAAGGTGCAAATTGGAAAATGCTTGGAGAAGAATTCTGGTCTTAAAGTATAAAAAGAGGCATTGCTTCAATTCACCTTTGACCCCAAGGCCACAAAGATTAAAGTAAGTAGTGGGACATTTTGGTTTAACAGAAAGAAAAGCAGCTGCCCAAAGGTGCTTGGAAACCACCCATGGGATGCCTACATGGTTTTGAGGCCTACTGTTTCCAAGGCAAAACATGCTACAAGTGACGTACACTGTTTGGAGAATACAAGTGGGACGTAGACAGAAAATGCTGTTTCTGGCCTTTACACTGGAGCTGCTCTCACATTTCTCGTTTCTGTGTTGCCCTTTCCTGCTAGAAGGCTACATGGTGACCATGTGCCAAGTATGCCTTGTGCTTTTCTTTCCCAATCCTCATTGCCTCAACATGTGCAAACTAAAACTTGTTCAATTTCAAAATGTAGAAAACTAAGTTCAGTAATGAAGACATTTTTGATCATCAAATTGGGCAGTTTAACATTTCAACTCAGAAGAATAAGCGTGGAATTTTTGAAAATAGAGGATAAGGATACGTTCTGGAGAGCCAGTAAGCTCCTGATGAAAACAGTCTGCTGCGAAGACCAGTGCTGTTTGTTAGCAGATGAGAGTTCACTCTGGAACCCCATGGTTCAGCAGAACAGTCAGTCATTGGGGTGTGAACCCAAAGAGATAAAAAAACCAAAAGTGAGAATCATTCCCATTTGGAAATAAAGATCCGTATTTGGGTGCACAAGTGAACCACTTCATAGAGATAACTGTTTGGTAACATTCCAAGATTCCTGTCATATTTCAAGAGCTTTGGGATTTTCAGTTGCAAAGCATGCAGCAGACACAACTTGGAGGCCAAGGTGCTGATATAAGAACCTCCCTTTGTTTCCTTCAATCCAGCAGTCATGGAAATAACTCCTACTAGCTACAAAGAAGGTCTCCTCCTATACTGACTTTTCTTTTTTCTGTCATTTGAATACTGGCATTTCTTTATTTTAAAAGAGTATTAGGGACAATGGAATGATTAAGATAGCCCAGGGCCGGGCACGGTGGCTCAGCCTGTCATCTCAGCACTTTGGGAGGCCAAGGCGAGTGGATTGCTTGAGCCAGCAGGTTCGAGACCACCCTAGGCAACTTGGTGAGTCCTGCTCTCTACCATAAAGTAAAAATTAGCTGGGTGTGGTAGCGTGTGCCTGTAGTTCCAGCTACTTGGAAGGCTGAGGTGGAAGGATCGCTGGAGCCCAGCAGGTCGACACTGTACTGCAGCTTAAGAGACAGAGTGAGACTCCAACTCAATAAAATACAACAAAAAAAGATATCTAGGACAAAAATTCCGAAGTCAATTATCTACAGGAAATAGGCAAGTGGTGTCTAAAATAATTTCAGAGTAATACTAAGAGAATATCACAGCCAAAACGAATCAGTGCAAACGTGTCTATCATAAAAGCGGTGACAAGACTTATACCACCAGGAAATACAGCCCCAGTGTTGCCAGTCCAACCTCACACATGTGTCTCTTGCCTCTCTTTGCCTGAATGTGCACGTTCACTCCATTTTAAAATACAGATTCAGTACATATCATCAGTTGACAATCTCTGTGTTAGGTTGTTGTTCTAAGGGTGTACCTAGAACACTAGTTCTGCAAGATAGTGAAAGCCTTTCAAAATAGGTTCTGTAGTTCTAACAGTTGGGAAAACATTGGGTTAAAACTCTGTTAAGCCGGGCTCGGTGGCTCAGTCTGTAATCCCACGCCTTTGGGAGGCTGAGGTGAGTGGATTGCCTGAGCCCGCGGGTTCGAGACCCGCCTGGAGCAGCGAGACCTCATCTCTACAATAAATCAAAAAATTAGCCGGGCGTGGTAGCGCATGCCTGTAGTTCTGGCTACTCGGAAGGCTGAGGAGGAAGGATTGCCGGAGCCCAGCAGGTCGAGGCTGCGGTGGCCGGAAGCGGCCACTGCACTCCAGTCTGAGCGACAGAGTGAGACTCCAACTCAAAAAAAAACAACAAAAAAAACACTCTGTTAAAAGCAGAGTTAATTCGGTTTCTCTACTGCAGGGTTTTGCAGAACCTTAAGTGTGCTACTTGCAAAGTGAACCTCTAAGAGTAAGCTCAGCGTATGAAGCACTTCCCAGACTCTTCTGACCCTTGGACTCCCTTTCTGTGGATACTTCATCAAAGTACTTTAGAAGACCACGCGGTAATTTTCTTTGCAGTAAATAATGTGACTGTAATTCCTGTAAGTGAAAATCCAGGGGGAGCAGTAGATGTTGAAAAGCAAACAAACATCATGGCTACAATAAGAATGCCAGTAAGTGGCTTTGATAAGTTAGAAGCCACAATTTCAGTGTATAAAGTACAATTGGGAAGCAATCATGATTTTTTTTTATTTTTCCACCGGCTACCTTGTGAATTAGACTTATTATTCAGAGTATTTGGATACTTGGGTTTTAAATTGTGAGTTCAATGTGACACTAGAGGTGGGAAGCCAAATCTTTATCTATTTGTAAGATAATCTGGCCCCCAGCCCATGACAAAATCTTGACTTCTGATTTTCATCCACTGACAGATATTTCATAAGCACCTACTATGTGTCAGGCAATGTGATAGGCACGTTACCAGGGTTAAATTACTGATCTAGCTAATGCCAGTTCCTACCTAAACCAGGGATCAAGTTAAAGTGTATGTTTTCAATTCATAATTTATCACAATGGAAAACAACTAGCACACAAAGGAATAGTGTTTCCTCTCCATAAGGGTTTTCTGACATTTTGAAAAAGAATAACTTGGTCCACAACCATCTACCAAGTCATAGTGTGACCGGACTTGGTTTTCAGTTACATGGGTAGCTAAAAATAGCATTTGCTTTTCCATCAGCTCCTGAAAAATCAGAATGATAGGAGTGTGTTTATTTTACCCTGGACAGTTGCTACTGACAATTAAGTATCCCAGTGTTATTTCCTGTTAATGCCTAGGAATTTTCCACTTCTCTGTTCATGCTGCTGTTGTTTCTTCTTCCTCAGTGTCACTCTGAATCTCTATGAAGCCCTAATCCCATGCTGCCATCTATATAAAGCCATCTTTGACCCTTCCATGTGGAAATAAATACTTCACCCTTCAAAGCCTAGCAAGTGACATGTCTGTGTCTTTCTTATGGCTGTTGTTACCTTCTCCCTTATATGAGAAATATTCATTCATTAATCTAGTCTATAAATGTATGTCAAGGGCCTGATATATGTACTGCACTGTTGTACTGTACCATGGACAGTGGAGATGAAAGTGAGGACACCAAGGAAAACGTGATTCCTGCCAGCTTGACACTTGTCACTTAGCATACATTTGAGCTTATCTTTCCTCTGCCTAATCAAAGCTGTAGGATCACTGAGGCCAGAACCCATTTCCTATATATGTAGTGCAGTGATTTGTACGTATTTGCCAAATAATCTACTGAATAGGAACTTAATCTTCCTCATGTTTCTCAACCTTGGTTTCCAGTCCTATGGTTTAGCAACACTTTCCCAAAGAAAGTTAATTTTCCTAAAAACGATTTGTCAATTCCGTTTCAAGAAAGTGTCACCTCCCTCCCATTCTTGCTCAGATGTTAGTTATATTTACAGGTAAAAACACCCTCTGTGCCTAGCCCCCAGGCAGGGAAAAGAGGTAACACAGTCTAAGATGCATATGTGGCGGGGGAGGGGAGCTTCCAGGAATTCAGGCAGTGCCTGCCTGCCTTTAACAAGAAAACGACAGCTCGATTAGAGTGTGTCTCCTTGCGTTTTGTCCTCGAGTTTGCTAAATCTGTTTTCCCATGCAGATCCAGCCCTGCTCTCTCCTATACCCCATCTTTCTCGGTTGATGAAAATTGTCCTTCAATCTCTGTTTATCCTTTAGCCAACAAACTAGTTTCAGTGGCAGCATTATGGTTACAGCCCACAGAAACCTCTTCTGTGCAGTAATTTAACTGTCAGTCTGGAAGTGGCAAAACAGCAGAAAGATGGATGCGAAGCCCGGGGCATGCCTGAGCTGGTGGTACCCTGCATGTCTCTACTTGGATGTGCACTTATTAAAGCAGATAGGAAAAGTATTTCCCTCCTTTTCTCTTTGTCATGCTACACTATAGCTAAGGGGAATTATTTTTACTGGAACTCTGCTAATTGCTAAGGACCCTCTTATTATTCATATAGATAGTGGGGCTAGGAGTGTAGAGATCATTTAGAGAATTGTCCTAAAAAAAAAAACTGTAAAAGCAAATGACTATGATATTTGTTGCAGAATCCCCTGATACGATATTATTTCAGCACACTGTTTTGGAGTTATCTGGCAGGGAAGAGAAAGTATGAATTTGGGAGCTCTCTGCACAAGAGCTTGTATGCAAAAAATAATGATTTTAGGCCTATCTACTGATGGATGAATTAACAAATTGAAGAATCACCGCCTTTGACATTTCAGTTTGTAGCCTGACAAGTTGTGTATTTGATCGTGCCTTTGGGTGTCTGAAAGGGGACGCTGGAAAATCCACACTTGGTTTCTGGCCATCAAAATGAATTTTTAAAAGCGAATTCTGACCCAGTTTATTGCTTTATAATCTCAAAAATCTTTATTAGGATGAACCATTAATCTTTTGAAGGCGTTAAACTCTTAGTTAAATTAATAAGCCCTTAAACTCAGCACTAAGTAGTAGCCACAGAAGCAGTTTTTTTTTTTTAAATTTTGGGGGCATGATATATGCCTTATGTGTTTAATGGCAATTACTAGAATTTGTGGCTATTTTGAATTTCAATTTGCCCACCAAACTTGTTTTCCACGGAACTCTTCTCTGCTGAGATTTTTAGTGGATAAACCATTCTATACTCAAGTGAGTTTGAAAATTTGTCCAATGTATTTCCATTTTTGAAGAGCCACCCTGGGCTTTTTGCATATAAGGATTCTAAGGAGGCCTGACAATTAAGACTGAAAGGCTTGGTTTGTTTTTGGTTTTTTATAAAACAAAGTGTTGCTAAAGCCTACTTCCTCCTGAAATCTTCATTCATATCAGACCAATCACCACGTGGAAGAACAAGAGAACCCCAATCGACTTTGAGAAACACATAGTTACCTTATGTACCACAGTGCTTCCCATTATTGGGTGTATTATTGAGTTCCAGAAAAATCTGGTCCAATATGATGATCGCAACCAAAGATCTCAAGTCTCTTCTTCGCTTCCCCGGTCTTTTATATCTTTGTGGGGAAAAAGATCAATTTCTCTTGGCGTCAGGTGCTGTGTGTCAGCTAAACCAAGCCAACACTGCACTGGGCCCCAAAATAAATGTGTTAATTCTCTCATATGGTCAAACCCAGTATTGATAACTAACATGCTCCTCAAATGCCACGTGGTTTCCTGTTTCCTAAACTATTCTTTATAAACCAAATGCATTGGAGTTTGGTATAATTAGCACATAGTAAAATGTGCAGATTTTTACATCAAGTTTAATACATTTTGAAACATGTGTGCTTATATGCAAAAAATGTCTATATCATGTCCCTATCAAGATATAGTTTTATCCCTCCAGGAAGTTATCTCATGTCTGTCTTCAATCAAACTCCTCCCCTCCCACTCAGAGGGCCCTGGTTTCTATTGTCTGATATTAATTCTGTTTGTTCTAAAACTTTATATCACTGAACTTACTCTTTTGTATCTAATGTGGTGTGATTTTTTTTTTAGATTTATCTATGTTTTTGTAAGTTTCAGTAGTCTGTTTCTTTTAACCGCTGAGAACTATTCCGTGGTTTTTAATAGACTTCAACTGATTTACCTATTCTTCCTTAGTGGATGGACATTTGGTTATTTCCAGTGTGGGCATTTATAAATGAACATGTTTATACAAAAGTTTGTAGATACAAGTTTTTGTTTCTCTGGGGTGAATATCTGGAAGTGGAATTGCTGGATCATAGAGTATATTTGTATGTTTAATTTTATGAGAAATTGTCGAAAAATTGCTCAGCCTCACTAATCATTGGAGAAATATAAGTCAAAACTACAAGGAGATTACCACCTAACACCAGTAAGGATGGCTGACATTAAAAAGTCAAAAAACATAGGTGTCGGTGCAGCTGCGGACAAAAAGGGACAGTTCTACACTGTTGGTGAGAATGTAAGCTAGTTAAACCTCTATGGAAAGCAGTGTGGTGATTTCCCAAGGAACTAAAAATTGAGCTTCCATACGATCCAGCACGATACCAGGAATATACCCAGAAGTACATAAATTGCTCTACCAGAAAGATATCTGCACACACATGTTTATTTCAGCACTAGTAACAATAGCAAAAACATGGAACCAACCTAGATGCCCATTGAAAGTGGACTGGATAAAGAAAATGTGGTACCCACCATACACAGTGGAATATTATGCAGCCATAAAGAAGAAAAAAATCATAGCCTTCACAGTAACTTGGATGCAGCTGGAGAGCAACATACTAAGTGAACTATGACAGAAACAAAGAACTGAATCCCACATGTTCTCATTCATAAGCTGGCCATGAACACTGGTCACACTAGGACAAGGCTGGGATTGGTAGACACTAATGCTGCTAGTGGAGGGAGGGAAAGAGGAAGAAGGGCATGTAACAACACCCTGAGTACCTGGTCCACTATAGGTGGGAATGAGAGCCAGCTAGAAGCCCAAACTTCACCTGCATGCAACCTACTTATGAAGATCCCCACTTGTATCCCAGAACTCTAAAATGAAAAAATATATATATTGTCCAACACTTTTGCAGAGTGGTTTTGCCATTTTACCATACTTCCTGAGAGCTTTGGTTGTTCCATGTTTTTTTACCAGCGTGTGGTAGTGACGTTCTTCTTAATGTAGCCATGTTTTAGGTATGAAGCATTTTAACTTTAACCTGAATATTCTTGCTAACTAATGAGGGTGACTGTTTTTTCATGTGCCTATTATTTATTCATATTTCTTCCTTTCTGAAATTGTTATATGTTTGTGACCTGTTTTTAATTATATTATTTGACTTGAGTTCCAGTTTCTTTATATATTCTAGATATGAATATTTTGAGATATATAGTATAGGAAAAACACTTCCAGTCTATGGATGTGTTATTCATTTTTTTGACTTTTGTTGGTGAGTAGAAGTTTTTCAATTTAATTCATTCCATTTTATTAATTTTTTTCTTTAGTGATTAGCACTTTCTGTATTCTAAGAAATCTTTGTTTACTCAAAGGTTGCAAAAATATTCTTGCATTATTTTCAAGAAGCTGTAAGATTTTACCTTTTATATTAGGGTCCTTAAATCACCTCTTGTGTGGTATAAAGTTGAGATCTAAGCTCATTATAAATAAATATTCAGTTTTTGCAACACTATTTGATGAATAGACTTTCCTTACCCTATTGAATTGTTTCAGCTCTTTTGTCAAAATCATTTGACTGCTAAGTGTGGTTCTATTTCTGAATTTTTAATTCTCTTTTGTTGATATATATTTGTTCATCTTTATGACAATACCACAGTCTTGATTATTGCAACTTTTAAATAAAATCAAGTATTACATGTCCTCCAACTTTGAGTCTCTTTTGCATTATTTTTTTTTGGTTATTCCAGGTTCTTTACATTTTCTTATAAATTTTACAATCAATTTGTCAAACTCTACAAAAGGAACCTGCTGGAATTTTGACTGGAATTGTATTGAATTCATAAATCAATTTGGGAAAAGTTGTCATCTTAACAACATTGTCTTCTAAGTCATTGACATGGTATATCTCTGTATTAATCTAGACTTTTTTTTTTTAACTGTAGAGATGAGGTCTTGCCAAGTTGTATGGGCTGGTCTTGAACCCATGGGCTCAGGCAATGCACTCACTTCGGCCTCCCAAAGTGCCGGGATTACAGGCTGAGCCATAGAGCCCGGCCAATTTAGACTTTTAAAATCTTCTCTCATAATATTTTATAGTTTTCAGTGTAGGATCTTATATATACTCTGTTAAGTTCATCTCTAAGTGTTTTAATTTTCATTGTTAATGGTGCTGTATTTTATCTCAATTTCTGATTGTTTACTCCAAATGTTTGGAAACCAATTGTTTTTTTTTGCACATTGATTGCACCCTTTGACCATGCTAAATTAACTAGCATATTTTTAATAAATATCTTAGGATTTCCTATGGACATATCGTAGTTGCATTGTCTTTGGCTAAAGACAGTCAAACCTCATGCTTTTTGTTTTTCTTGCCTTATTGGGCCAGACAAGACCTCTAGTACAATGTTGGATGCAAGTGGTGAAAGTGAATATTCATGCTTTTTTTCTCAGTCTTAGGGGGAAAGCACTTACTGATTTACCATTAAGTATTATGTTAGCCTTTTATTTGGTTATGAAAATTTCCTCTCAATGTATAACTTGCTATGAGTATCTGTCAAAAATGTACAATAAATTCTGGCAAATGCTTCCTCCATATCTACTAGGGTGATATTATGTTCCTTCTCCTTTATTCTTTTAATGTGATGGATAACACTGATTGATTTTTTAAATATATCACTAACCTTTATTCTAAAATAAAAACAAATTGGTCATGATGTCGTACCCTTTAAAATATTGTTGGACTCCATTTGCTAAAGTTTTAAGATTTTCATGACGATGTTCAGGAGGTGTTTTAGTCTGAAAATTTCTTCTCTTGTAATCTTGTTTGTTTTTTTAAACAGGGTTATCCTGGCCTTGTATAATGAGTTGTAAAGTGTTGCTTTTATTTATGTTTTCTGAAAAAGTTTGTTTAAGTTTAATATTATTTCTTCCTTACACAATTTGACATTTTAATTATTAAGTGTACCATTCAGTGGCATTAGTTACATTCATAATATCAAACACCCATCACCACTATTTCCAAAACTTTTTTATCATCCCAAAGAGAAACTCTGTAATTATTAAGTAATAACCCTCCCGTCCCCTCCCCATATCCAAAAACCTTGGTATCCTCTAATGTACTTTCTGTCTCCATTAATTTTCATATTCTAGATATTTCATATAAGTAGAATCATACAGTATTTTTTCTTTTGTGTCTGATTTATTTCACTTAGAACTTTTCCATGTTCATCCATGTTGTAGCATGTAGCTGAACTTTTTTCCTTTTCATTGATGTGTAATACTGCATTCTATTTATATAATAAATTTTGTTTATCCATCTGTTAATGAACACTTGAGATGTTTCCACCTTTGGCTATTATGAACAAGGCTGCTGTGAACACTGACACATTGTTCTCCATTGCCTTCTTGCCTGTATTGTTTCTAATAAACACAACTGTAAGCCATCCCATTGTTCCTCTGTATGTCTTTTTCCTTCTGGCTGTTTTTAAGACATTTTATTTTTGTTTTCAACATTTTTAATATGACATTATTGGGTGTGGATTTTCTTTCTTTCTTTTTTTTTTCTTTTTTCCTCTTTTTGGGATTTACTAAGGTCCTTGAACCTGGATGATTCAAAAATATTTTGAAATAAGAATGTGGAGTATTACTGACCATTTGTTGTTCAATTATTTCTTCTGTCCTATCTGTCTTTTCTCTTCTTTGGGGACTCTAATTACATTATTAATCATGGTAAGCCATTTTATGTTGACCTATACATTGCTGAAACTCTATTCTTTTTTTCTTCTTCAACTTTTATCTTTGTCCTTTATTTTAGATAGTTTCTATTAATCTTTCTTCAAGTTTCCTGATTATCACTTTTGGCATTTGAAATCTGTTGTTACTCATCCAGAGGCTTTTGTTATTTATAAATTCTGTAATTTTTATTTAGTTCTGTTATAGTTTGTATATTTCTATTTGGGATTTGCCATTTGTTAACTCATTATATTCACCTTTTATTTAATTGTTGAATAACTGAATAGATTTATAATAAATTCATTTTTTGCTAACTCTGATATCTCTGTGATCTCTGTGTTTCTATATTCTAATTTATCTCTCATAGCCTTTTTTTCTTGCTTTTGTTGTCTAGTTATTACTGAGTGTATGCCGGACATCGTAAATGTTTTAGGAATTCTGAGTTACATTATCATCCTTTTAAAATGATGGAGTTTTTTTCTGGAATTTTATTTTGTTACTGGAGTTCAGTCTGGTTCTGTCTTTGGTGGGGCAAATCTAAAGTAGCTCTTATTTTTAGGGTAGAGTTGGCACATTCCTTAGGTATGTCCTTAATAATGTTTCAACTAGATGCTCTAGATAATTCAGCAAGTTTTATTTACTTTGAAATTGAAATGTTGTCCAGTTCTGTGTGGCCTTTGGAATCTTTATTTATCTTCTAGCCCTCTGGTAGCTATTCTCTGGCAGATCTCAGTATCATCCTCCGAATGAATGAGACCGCCATTCAGTCTAATGGCGCTTCTTCCCTTTACACCTTCCTCCTGTCTGGTACTCTAATCTTTAAATTCTATCTAGCTCAGCAGTTCCATGTTTTAATCTCATCTTTCTTTCCTTGTCAGAGAACCTGTTGCTCTCTGTTTGAGTTCTTCTTCCCTATGCCACAGTTTGGAAAGTTTCCCCAGTGGAAACTCAACTCACTCATGTGTTTTCGCCCCTCAAGGATCAGTCCTCTGCTGTGCAATACCTAAAACCAGTTGCTTCGTGTGTTTTGGCTGGCTTCATAGTTATTTTCAACACGAGTTTAAATTCAATACATGTCACTCTGTCATGGCTGATACTTATACATGTACAAAAATGGTTTTTATTTTTTGCTATTAAATTTGTAGAGTATTTTAAAGTTTTCTTTTTGTTGACTTTTAGTCATCTGTTTTGATAGACTACACACTGGAAATATGTTGATATCAATATTTGTTTTATTCTTTACACATAACTAATCTTTCTATATACAACAGACCATTCTCGGATGTTTTTATGACTAGAAAATTATTGGCATTTGGAATGGGAATGTATGAAACACTATTTAAAAAGGGATGTGTGAGTTGTTCTTTTGGGATTCAGCAGAAAATGAAGGAGACAATTTTTATGTTATTTCTCTGACTTTATATTGGTACTGCATTTTTCCTTTTTTATATTCCATCTGTTTGGGATTTTTGAACATTTGTTTCCAGATCTCTGGATTTTATTTCTGTTTTTAATGTGTATATTTATTTTAATCTAAAAATTTAATTAGATTTTAAAGTCAATTTATTTAGAGTACATCTTTTTAAATAGCATTTGCCAACTTATATGGACTCCACCATAAATTGATTTGTTCCTTTAAATATCAGCAGTTTTGTCACCACTTTACAATACATTTTTATGCAATGATCATGACAAATAAATCGTTTGTGTATTATCCTTTCAACGTGAAGTTATAAAGCAGAGCTTGCAGCTCTTTAAGTGAGATAAGCTGCAGATTAATAGGAAACATTATTTTGAAGACAGCATAAAGCATGCATCATTCCAAAAGCAGAATGCCAAGAGGTGATGACTGTAGGTGTACACCAGAAGTTGAAAACACTGGGTGAGCTTATCAATTGGGATTTATTCTTTGCCAAGCAACAGTGTCATCTATTTGCAATATGAAAATTAAACAGAATTTCTTTAACAAACATAACAATGTAAACGTAAGCCGTGAAATGGTCATGCATCCTATGTTGAAGCATGGAACTCATCATTCTTGGGTTAGTTAACTTGTGTTTTGTGTCTTTTTAATAATGAATGCACTTTTATCTGGCATTTTGTGGAAATGAAAAAAGCTAAATAAATCATTCTTTAAGAATCTCCTAGATTCTAGTAAGAAGAATATTTTGGGAAATTATCGGCTTAATTTTGGTTTACTGCTCTTTCACATTTCTGCCTTCTCTATTTCTGTTCTTCTTTCCCATATTTTCCTTGGTCTAGGCTCTGATATGCCCCCTGCCAAATTTCCTTTATACCTTTACCCATTCAGTTCATTTCTCTTCTTTTATTCTTTCCTGAATGCAAAACTAAAGATAACTATTGCAAATTTCCAAAAAAACACTAATTTCTTAGTCAATTCCCTCTTTTTCCCAGATGATGAAGTAAGAAACCCTTGGTTTCATTATCTTGTTTATAACTCAACCCCTCCATAATTGTCCAGATTTGTTTCATATCCACTTCCACGATTTTCATTTTTACTAATCTACTGAAGTAATCTAAACTTAAAGTGTGACTGGAATTCTTTGGCGCTTCCTTGGTTTGAAGTCACTCTCATCCACGTAGTATCTCAGAGATTCGGTTTTCTTCCATCCTGTGACTTTGCCATTCCCTGTACTCTTGATGAGTCAGTATGGTTAAGATGGCTTTAACATATCCAGATTTCTTGCTGGAAGAAGAAAGAGAATGTAATGGAGGCTCACTCACCCCTTCACCACCTGGGCCCAGAAATGGTCTAGATCATATCCACTCCCAGCATAGATTGGGAGTGGAAATAGTGAATTCGAATTAGGCCTGAATCATAGGCCCATTCCTTGACCAGTTCCCACTAGGAGACCAAAGAATGAGCTATCCATAGGAAAGAACAGTTCTGTTATCAAGACAAGGAAAACGATAGTGGGCAAGGCAACTTCATATGTTCAATACCTCTTACAAGATTTCTTCTTCATATTTGTATACTGTGCTGTTTGATTTGATTCTTATCACTTGCTAATGTAAGAAGGTGATTGAGGGAAGTCAGGACATTTTTCCTCAGAAAATTTGTTTACTTTTATGAAGATTTTGTATCAAGTTTTGAATAGTATTGACTTTTCTTTTCCCCAAAGGTGAGGTTAGCTGTACTTGTTAAGATCGTGGTCTCAAGAAACCATAGCTTCTGGATTCAAAGCCATATTCCATCAAGTCCTACTTGTACAACTTCTTAGCCATGTGGCCTTGGGCAAGTTATCTTTTTCCCCCCTTCCCCAAGTTAGTCTTTTTGTTTCTTGTTTTTTGAGTTAGAGTCTCACTCTGTCACCCAGACTAGAGTGCAGTGGCCACTCCCAGTCACCGCAACCTCAACCTGCTGGGCTCCGGCGATCCTTCCGCCTCAGCCTTCCAAGTAGCCGGAATTACAGGCATGCGCTACCAAGCCCGGCTGATTTTTTTTTTATTTGTTGTAGAGATGAGGTCTTGCTGCCCAGGCGGGTCTCGAACCCGTGAACTCAGGCAATCCACTCACCTCAGCCTCCCAAAGGCGCGGGATTACAGGCTGAGCCACCAAGCCCGGCTCCAAGTTAATCTTTTTAAGCATCTATTTCTTCTACCATAAAATGGGGAGGATAATAGCAAATACTACATAGGTTTTTTTCCTAAGAATAAATCAATTTATACATAAACTGTTCTGAAGAACACCTGGCACATAGTATATGCTCAATAAGTGTTAATTATCATAGTAATGGTGGTTGTTATTGTTAGAATTATTATTCACTCAAGTACATACATATTTTACAGGTCTGAGACACTTTTGGCATTAAAAAAGAATGCTCTTGACAAATGTTAGGTCTTAAAGATTTTTTTTAAAACCCAGAAAACTGTAGCATTACTTATTTAATTTCATGCCTTCTGCTGCTTGTTTTGCCTTCTGATAGTATTTCCATTTGTTTTTACAAACGTCGATATTTTTCTGTTTCTCTGTTTAAAATAGATTTTTATGTGGGTCATGTAAACAGTGTCTGAAACAAGCGAAATTAAAAAATTCTCCCAAGTGTAGGTGCAAAATAGAAAGAAAGGCATGCACCCGAAATCGTGGATCACAGGAAGATTGCAAAGGGCAGTAGTTTTGCTAGCAAAGCAACCAAAAATAAGTAGGAAGAGGGGCCAGAATAAATAGGAAGAAATTTCACAGTAGGGATCTAAGGCGAGGGGTCAAATTTATATGGACAGAAACATGATTTGGCGAAACTTTTTTGTGGTGTAGGAAGAGCTTCATTTGGTTTCATATTAGCGTATTCACACTCCTCCCGGCTGTTTTCTCAATCAATCCTCCAGTGACTCGATCCACCATGTCTAATTCTTCATAAATCAGCTGAACTTTGGAGTAATATTGACAGTGGCTTTCCCGACTCCATTGTTTTCTGTCAAGAGTGTTATTCGGTCTCAAAACAATTTGGCCGTGAACACCCTTGTTTGCTTGCAACGCTGGTCTTTGTTCAGGCTGAGAACTTTGATTTATCACTGTATATAATTGATGGCTGTTGGGTAGAGGGACCACGGCTCAAGCTCCTCCTCTTTTAATCTAGCGTTGCTTAGAAATCCATGTCATGGAGCATTCTCAAGGGAACCGGCTGGGAAATTTTCCATAGGCCCAATGGGAGGCCATTAATCATGGTAAGGAGTGTATTTGTGAAAGTAAGGAAAACAAAAGTCAGACCACCTCAAGATGGCTTATCAAAAGAATAGATGTAAAAGCTAATGCATTCATTGCAGGGCATTTCCAAAGAAAAGCCGAGCGATGTGGTGAACCAGATATATTTGCTACTCCAAAATTTGACGTTAGTCCTTCGAGTTATGAGTATTGAAAAGTTGCTCCCCGAGTCCCTGACAAGTTGCTGTAAGTCGTTTTCAGGGGAGCCGTTGAAAGTCTTTTTAAAACGGCACAAGTCTCTTTTTTCCTAATGATGAAAAAAGAAGGAAAATACAGATTTTTTCGGCAGCTTTATCACAATGTAGCTTGCAGTGCCTGTCATTCTAAAATTTGCTGAATTTAATGCTATGTTCTCTCATCATCCTTCCCTCTTTAAGTTTTACTAAGTCTGTGGAACTTTCTAAGTTGACATTTCTTTAGGGTGCAAAAATTGATACTAAGTTTCTAAAAGTAATTAGAGACTCTTCTCAAGGGTTAGAAAGAATAGAGTCAGCCAACTTTAAAAATATATATATATTCACTGTGAATAATAGACTTTATGATTTATTTTTGGTTTCTTTTGGTTTCCTCCATAAAATTTACCTTGCAAACTAAATATATTTTTATAATGTCATAATAACCTGCTCAGGTAAAAAGTGTGTATATGTGTGTGTGTATATATATATATATATATATTTTTTGCAAATAATTGCAAAAATTAGAGTACTATGTTACAGTAATACAAAATTACAGTAAATTTTATATTTATTATTTACACAAAGTATCTTAGTGATTGAGAATCTTGTTCCCGCAGGGATAAATAAAGGAAGTAACAAAATCAAAGAGAATTGAAGGGAATTGGATCACATCCCATAAAAATATCCCAGATTATAAGAAGAGTTTGTTGAGATGCTTAATAATCAGTTCGCTCTGTTTAGTAGCTTACTAGGTCATACCACTGAAGAAACGCTTAAGTGGTCTGAAGCAAGAATGTTGTAGTTCATTTTTTCATGCACCTATTGATATAGGCATTAGGAGTATTTGTTGTATTTTGCATCGTTTTATCTCCATGAGGTTCCTCAATCGCAAGCCTGTCTTTGGAAGAGATGCCAAGAACATTTACAATTCATTTCCTCCTCCTTAAAGGAGTTTGAACTGATAAATAGTTTCCATATGAGTGATGCTGGAGTCAAAATGGAAATAGTGCTTTTCACAGACAGTATTCATAGTTGAATCTGAGTCCTTTAAAATGGAGAGCAAGACAGTTCCCAGGTGTTAGTGTATTAGCACTGGCTGAAGAAGAATCACAAGAAATTCACAAGACACGAGAATCAATGCACCTTGGAGAGCAATCCTTTGCCATTGACCTGATGTGGGCTGTGACTTCCACCAGGTCTACGGGTGTGACTTATCAGAAAAATATCCATTATCCAAATGACAGAAAGCAGTAGTTAAAATCCATAATTAATCGTAATGAAAGCACAAAATAATATAGACACAGGCCAACTTTGAAGAATTACAAATCCATTTCCTTGAGGGAGGTAGTTTACCTCTTGGCACCTTTGCGTATCATCAAAATGACTTCATTCAAAACGTACCCCCTGAAACCTACACATTCTGGTAGGTTGGTTTGTTTCAGTTCTTTCTGGAGAAAAATAAGTATTTGAGAACAGATTTGAATATTGGATATTCTTAAGCATCTCCATACTTCTGGTGCTTGTCCTTTGTTCTAACAGCTTTGCATTTCAAAACCAATGTTAATTTGTTTTACACAAATGTCTCACCACCTCTGTTCAGTGTGTAACTTTAAAGAAACTCACCATCACTTTTGTCACTACCCCCTGTGTTCTGAAGATGTGAAAGCTTCAGAACAAATGTCATTCTGGACATTTTCCGTTGAACACCTTCCTGTTGTCTGATGCTGTCAAATAATGTGAATATTGTTGCCTTGAGGGGCAAAAAGTTTTATTAGACTTTTGAGATACCGCCCTTACTATAGACAATGAATCTCCTCTCACTTCTTATATAAACAGTTCAGATTAGATGAAAATGCTCATGGTCCTAAGGAGACAAAAATGCCCTCCCCCAAATGAAGTCTCACTTCTTAATCATAAGCAGAGAAGAATTTCAGAGACAGTGTGAGCTTAAATGAATAATTGCTGTATGGTGTATCACAATAACCATCTCTTGTTCAGACTCACACTCCATTTTTCATGTGCGGGGAAGAGATGGTTTCCTTCAAGACATGTTTAAAATAATCCATGATTGTAAGAGTACTACGTGTATATTATTAAAATAAAAGATGAAGCCTATTGGCTGTATTCCAGAAAAGCTGAACTGGTTTAAAGGCCATAATGAACACTTACAGCTTTGCGTGCAATTATTTAATTGGGGAATAGATTTTTCTATCACTGTCCCTGGCAGTAGCAGCCATTTGATCCTGGGGCTTGGATTAAATGTTTCATCAGTAGAGCCTATTTAAGGATCTTTATGGAACAACAAGTCAGTCCCCTGGGCAAGCCCACGTCAACTGTAATAAAGAGATCAGCACAAGTGAAGGAGAGGTAATTTTTTTGCAAGATGTACAGCAAATTCAGTGTGCTGTGCTATCTGGATGTTTTCTGAGATTTGAGGTTATACTTCGGATGGCAAAGGTCGGAGCTGAACTCAGCCTGTCCATGGAATTTTATGATTTGCTTAGGAATATGAATCCTCAAGCTACTGCCCTCTTTCTAAGCTCAGGTGAGTCCTTGGAAAACAGGAATGCTGCAGAGAAGCTGTGACTTACCTTTTTTTTCCTAGGACAAAATAGCTTCCGAACTAAACTTGAAGCTGGACATCATGTCGCTTTATGCCTTCTGCCGAATCCACCAGCTGTTTCACATGGGGTAGATATAAATTTTATAGACTTCTCAATTAGGTTTTAGTTTGTTTAGGTTTTTTCCCCACTTGCTCTCCAAGTGCTTGTAGACATAAATGCATGCGGCTAAGTATGACTGGAATATTTGTAGAGTGGGCATTAAAAGGCATTTGTCACATTAAAACAGTTGGATACATTTAAGAGCATTCTGGAAATTGAAATCTGAACATCTGCATCAAAAAAGGCAAAAAAATATAATCTATTGTTGCTGCTATCAATATTCATGTAAAAGGGTTTAATTTGGGGTTTATTTTCCCTCTGTGGTGCTGTGATCCTATTGGTTTGGTCTGCATATTCTGCAAGTTATCTCAAAATTGATTTTAAAAAATGCATTCTGCAACATGGTTGAATCAGAAGATGTTGAGTGGCGATTTATTTTCAGAAACTGGGGGAGAGTGTCGGGGCATGCTGTTTCACTCAAATTAAGAAGCCCATTGCAGCACAATGTTCTTTTATGGACTTGTAGTATTTGGATAATTGAATGGCTATGCTCTGCCTCACTATGGCTTAAGAGGCATCTTTCTGAGATTGGGGGAAAGTAGAAGCAAGTGCTTTTACAGCCAGGCTCCGCAGAATCTGCTGACAAGGCACTTAGGAGCGAGGAGGCGGTCCTGTTTGCTGCTCAGAAAAGTTCACAAAATCTTTCCCATCTGTTAAGTGATGGAAAAAGTACCCAACTGAAAAGGTTGAAAACTATGGTGATGTTTGAGTTCTTTTGAGCACAGGAAGGCAAAGCAAAACTCCAAATACCTTTTTCTCTTAGTATCATTTAGAACGTTTTGTTTGTTCAGCTGTTTGTCCAAGATCTTAAAAAAAAAAAAAGTGAGGCTCTGTTCCCATATAAAATGTCTCTATTCTGCTCATTTGTAGGCAGAAATGCCTCCAGAATCTAGAGGAAATTGGAGCCAAATCAAATTGTCTCTCTTATTTTTGCTATTGTTTCTAATACCACCTTTCCCAGCATGCTTGTAAGGTAGACAATATGCCTGGCCAGGTCTCCGCACCACCAAAAACAGGCTGCAACCTGGAAATTGTAATCTATATCTCAAATCACATGCTTGCTCTTTTTTCCCCCAGAAGAGAATGTATAACAACATTTTATAACTGTACAGAGGTTTGGTGAATGCTTTATTTTTAATAAAATATGCCTCTGAGAGAAATGTGTTGTCCTGCCATGTGATGGCAACTGGTTATAGGACATTTTCCACTGAATGGATTCCCAGATAATGTTTTGTAAACATGAATTTCAAGTGTAAGGGAGATGTTTGATGCAATGATCATTTTTCTTTGTGTCCTTATTTGGTCTCTAACGTTCATTTTAGGAAGTAGGAAGAGAGGATGCATATACAACTCAGAGAAACTAAGACATTCCTTACAGCACAACAGAGAGATGTAGAAGAAATTTAAATTATGATGTTCCAATTGCCTTATTCCACGACATGACATTCTACCCCCATCTGGCGCATAATTGTTGCTCACAATGGTGTTGCCTATGGACTAGTCCCGTGTCTTGGTCATCCTGGCTGTGAGACAGGTGGTCAATTAGAATTCTCGTGCTCACAGCAGACATGGTACTCTTGAGTTTTGCTACCCTCTCCACTGGACGATTAGGTTTTAGTTGTTTTATCTGAGTTCTCTGATCCAACACTATTAAGTTGTCCGCTATTTCTCCTTTTATACAAGTATCTGGGTTGGGATAGATTTTTGCTATTGTTTTTCCATTCATTTTATTGGTGAAATCAGGAGTGATACTTCTCAGGACATTTTGTAAGAATGGAGCTTAGAAATCATCTCCTCAGTGTTACAAAGACTAAAACATAGGACTGTTTCTATCACCAGCATTATTCTGGGATTGAAATATGTAGACTTTGAGCACCTTTCTCTTCCTTGCTGATGTGTGATAAATCATCAGTATGCTCATTCATTTATCAAATGCCCACTCTGCGCCTCTGGTTGGGGGTACAGAGAGGCTTAGGACAGCACTTCTCAGACTCTGAAGTGATCAGATGACTTGCACTGAGAAAATGCAGAGTCTGATACAAGGGGTCTGGGGAGGTGCCCGGGGTTCCTCAGTCCCACATAGCTCCCACGTGATGTGAATGTTCCTGGTCTGTGCGTAGCAAGGGTGTGGAGCGCCCCCTGTGAACTCAGGGCACATCAGGTTACATAGGACCTTCACACATAACAGAGGAGAAGCTATGAGGAGGGGGTCTTTGGCTACTATGTGCGAATTACATTATGTGTTAGATAATGTGAAATGGTCCCTGATCTTTACAAAGCTGTCTGTCTGGTTTGAGAGACCAGTGTCTGAGCCCTAGTGGCATTGGAGCATGACAGATAGAGCTCTGCACCAAAGAAGGCCATGACACTAGGAGAAGGGTCAACTTCGTACATGTGGGTCAGGGAGGCATCAATGAAGGTGACGTCCTCCACCTGCATCTTGAAAGGTGAGAATATTCCAAGCTGATGAGGTAGGAATATGCCCACTGAAAGATAAAAGCACACTGTGACAGAGAGAGTTTGAGGGAGCTAACAATTTCTAGGACAGGGGCTGCACATTTGAGAATATCAGGAAATGCAGTTTATATTTATAAAATAGATGATAGATAGAGAGAGAGAGAGAGGGATAGAGAGATAGACAGACAGATGGACATTTCATAGGTGTTAGTTCTAGCCTTATAACAAACCTGAAAAGGAAGTAGCATTGATTCCTGTTTACAGATAAAGAAACTGAGGTTCATGGAGATTCGGGAGCATGTTGACAAGCACACAGCTTGTCGGAGGCTGGGCTGGACTTCAAGCTCAAACCTCTGTGACCCCAAAACCCCGACTATTGCTCTTCTGCCAAGCCTGGGATGTCAGCAGAAGCCAGATCCCAGACAGCCTTGGAAACCACACTAAGAAGTTCACGCTGGACTCTGTGAGAAGCAGGAAACCCCTGGGAGGCTTTTAAGCAGCGAGATGGCATTTGGACCTTTGAAAGATTATTCTAGAAGCTCTGTGAAGAGTAAATGAAAGGGGCAGGGGAGCTTCTGGAGATAGGTGAGAAATTGATGAATATTAAGGAACCAGAATTGTCAGCCTATGAGTGCTCTAGGAAAACATGAACCTTGAAATTCAAGAAGTTTACAGTCTGGTCCAGGAGAAACATACACAAAACAAAATACTAAATACAAGGTCAAATTCAGACTAACAACAAAGACCATAGCGTCTGAAGAGCAAACTAGTTTGTAAGTGGATATTACTCAGAAGTTCTAAGGACTCTGCTGCCTTTAGGACTCAGTTACTAAGTTACTCACCATTGAGTTGAGTCTTCACATGTCCACAGTTGTCTGTTGTCTGTGTTCAGGGGGTCTGTTTGATGCTATTTTCCACCCTATCCTCTGTTAATATCACCAGTCTCTATTTGAAATTCTTCCAGGGGGATGCCTTCTTCATATCGGGGACAATGCCATATGTAGAATACATATCTGCTAAATATGCCTAATAGTCATTTATTGAGTACCTACTATATTCCGGGCAAATAGCAAAGTTATTCTGGAGAAGGTAATGTCATTCTCATTTTATAAAAGAGAAAACTACAACACAAAGTAGTGAAATAACTCACTCAGGTCACCGAGCTCCTCGGAATCAGGACTGTGGCCTAGGTCTTCCTAATGCCAAAGTGTTTTCATTTCACCCCTGGCAGGACTGTCTCGCTTCATGTCTTGTGTCTCTAGGTTGCTTTCCAATTTTCCAAACCATTTTACTTTTTTTTGTTGTATTTTTCTTCCTACAGATACTTGAGGAAAAAGTAAGGGGATAATGATCCCGTTTGACAGATGGGAAGAAAGAGGCTAGGGAAATAGAGAAATTTTTCCCAACATCATGGTTAAGTGGCCAGTGCTTTTTCCCTTTGACTCAAGATCTCATCTCATGGCTGAGTGGTTCCTAAACTTGGCTGTATATTGCCATCACCAGGAGATCAGTAAAAATTACAGATGGCCTGGCTCCCATTCCTAGACATTTTGATTTACTTGGTATAGAATAAATCGGAATTTGAAGAGCTCTTCAGGTGATGCTGACATGCAGCCGAATTTGGGAATCACTGCCATGGCTTTTGCGATCATAGGTTTGGGACTGGGTCAGAGCAGTGGTTCTCAAAGTGTGGTCCCAGGACTGGCACTTTCAACACCATCTGGAAACTTGTTACAAATGCAAATTCTTAGGTTCCATAGGAGAACTATGAAATAGAGACTTTGGAGGTGGAGCCCAGCAATCTGTGTTTTAACAAGCTTTCCAGGTGATTCCGATGCAAGCCAGTCCCCTTGGCTATCCATCCTCCCAACAGGTTTATGATGTGGAACATGGTGACCAACTGTCTGCTATTTTTACCGAGGCCAGAGCTCAGGAGAAATATATTTAAAACCAAATGACAGTACAAGGCATTCAGATTTGTATTGAAAGATGGATTTCCTGGTGGTGTAGGCTGCCAACAGCAAGAATGAAAAACTGAAGGAGGGTTTTGGAATCTTTCTGGGGGTGGCCAGAGGACTGCACCATCAAAAGAAAAAAGGGAAAAGAAGCAATTAGCCTCTGGAAAAAAAAATGAAAGCAGTAAGGATGGTCATCTGACTTCACTTTAGTCATTTACAGTCCTTCCTTCCTGTGCTTTGAAGTGAATGGTGATGTCTTCTGAACTGGCACCTTTTGTTTTCTTCCAAAAATCTCAATGCAGTTTAAATCTCCATCCTCCAAACCGTTCTATGCTTATGGGAGAAGAAGGAGTCCATGGCCTGGGAAATGGAGGCAGTATTATGGATGGCAGAGTGACTTCTCTCCTGCCTCTTTTCCATTACAGGGCTCCTTAATTGGCATCATTTCCCTGCTGCTACCATTATTTTTTTCAACATTATAATTTTAAGTAACTCAGTATATGAACCAATTTCCCTAATGCCCTTTGTTGCATGTTCATTCAATGTGGCTGGTTTCTGTCATATTTTTCAAATATTCCCCACCGGACTGTACACAGTGGCTGCTTGGGTTAGGTTCCACTGGTCTTTAGGATGATGGTTTGTGAAAGAATTAAGATTAGAAGATATTGGGAGGAGGAGGAGTTAATGGAATATTATTGTTTAAGCTGAGAATGATTATTAAGCTTTAGGAGGGGAGAGGAGGAAAGGAAATACATATTTATGCCAGACTGAAGACCATTGGACAGACTGCGGTGAGAGTCAGGGGAATTAGTGAGACAGGAGACAGCTAGAGAAAGGTTAGGCAGACAGACAGGCAGGTCCTTAGTGAACTCCCGGCAGGCCTCTCAGGCTCAGTGTTGGTAAACAAGTTCCCTGAAAGCCTCTCAAGTTAGAGCTTAGGTACCTCACTGCTGGGTTTGAAAAGCAACCAATCAGAACAGCTACAGCTCACGGCTAGTGCTACCAATCAGCTTGGACTTAGGGCTATATAAACTCCAGGTTTTTACCCAGCTCAGGCAAACCTTCGGGTCCCCTCCCACTGTGGGAGCTTTTTTTGTCCTCAATAAATCCTGCTTTCTCGCTTTCTGGCCTAACGTGCCCCTCATTCTTCCTGGGCATGAGACAAGAACCTAGACCCTGAAGAACTGCAACCTGAAGAGTTGCAGAAGATTATCAGAGTCAAAGAGCTGTGCACCCCACTTGCCAGCCAACAGAGCCAGCTGAACCAGGAGAGCTGCCTGAAGAAGGCGAGACTCCAAAGCTGAGACTCCCAGGAGGCTAGGCTTGCCAGTCCACCGAACCAGCAACATTCTCAGGGCTTGGCTTGCCAGCCTGTTAGAGTCAACACCCTGGGGGCTAGGCTTGCCAGCCACACCCCCCAGCCCAATTGCAACACTCAGGGCTTGGCTTGCGAGTCCATTAGAGCTGACACTTCCAGGGCTAGCCTCACCAGCCCCTTGATGACCCTTTCTGGGGCTTGGCTGGCCGACCCTTGAGCTGACACTCTTGAAGCCCAGGCTGACCCGAAAAATCAACATCAACAGTATGCAAATTTCTTGTACAGACTGAGGCAAAACATGTAGCTATTTGACATGAATCATTAGTCACCAATTCTAAGATGCCTTACAATATATGCAAAATGTTCCCCTATAATTTAGGAAATTATTTATGTGTTTTTAATTGTATTGTTTTTGCTACTGACTTTGAGTTCTGACTTTGACGTCATTTGGCTTTTCCTGTTTCCGCCATGTTAGTGAAGAACCCATGTTTTATTTTTATCTTTTTATTTTATTTATTTATCTATTTTTTTGAGTTGGAGTCTCACTCTGTCGCCCAGACTGGAGGGCAGTGGCCGCTCCCAGCCACCGCAGCCCCGCCCCGC